>NW_022631614.1:0-45436 GCF_010015895.1 Lontra canadensis
TTCATCGTTGCTCACTGCTGACCCCTAGTGGTGGGAAGCGGCAGGCCGGGTGGAGCAGCCCCCTGGGCACCCTGAGCAGAGACAGAGCGCCCCTGTGCTCCTCTCTGGGGACCACAGGCCGCCTCCCCTGCAGGCTCCTCCTGGACACCCGCTCCCCCTCTGCTCTGGGTATGTCCTTCCTGCTGCAGCCCCACAAGGCCACAGCCACGACCCTCCGCTGGCCGCAGAGAGAGTCTGGGTGTGGCCGCCAAACAAGCCACGTGGGGAAGACCCAGGGGCCCCGAGCAGGTGCACATGGAGCAGCCGGGATCCACACGTGCCCCCGCTCCCGCGTCCCACCCGGTGGCTCGGCCCTTCTCCCCCTGCACCTTCAGGAGCTGACAGCGCCAAGGGCCAGGGATCTAAGGCAAATCCACTGCCTGCTGTCTGAGTGATCTGTGTGCGCCCAGTGATCTGTGTGTTCTCTCCCAGGGAAAGGAAACAGGCCTGGCCCTTCTGGTGGGGCTTGGCGGGGGGGAGGACCAGGGCTGTGGCTTGGTGGGGAGCAGAGCACGACACAGCAGAGCATCTGTGCACTGACAGAATTGCTGTGTCCATAACCACACCTCCTTCCTCAGAGCCCACAGTCAATCCAAGGAGCCTGTCCCCTCCTCCAACCCGGTCTCGCCCAGGCGGCCCTCCTAGCCTGCTCATCTCTCACTCTCTCGCTCTCGCTCTTCTTTAGGGCTCCCAGATGTCTCCAGGGGGCAGGGTAGGGCTTCTAGTTTGCTTTGGGTGAATCAGGGATCTTGTCAGTCACCACACCCCAACCAGGGATCATGGCAAACAGCCTAGATCCTTGCTGACATGATGAGAAAAGGCCTCAGGGTAGTGGTTCCCAAACCTCCCTGCACATCGGAACCCTGGGGTGTTTAAGAACTCTGATGGGCTGCACGTGCCCACCCCTCTGAGGACCCGCACCCCTCTGCTTCCCTCAGTCTGGGTGCGACCTAGACACTGAGGTTGTAAGTGCTCCCTGTGATTCCGACGTGCAGCCAAGTTTGGGGACCACTGTCTTGTTGGAAGAAATCTGAACCTTGACTAAAGTTGTCTAACTTCTGGCCACAACACTTCTTTCGGAGACCCGGGATCCGCTCGGTACACAGGCAGAGGACCTTCAGTGACAAGGGTTCCTGTCCATCACGGAGCCTCTGTAGTGACAAGAAAACCACCAGTAACCAAATGCTCCCCATTTGCCCAGCACTTTACAGTTTGCCAAACACAACTCAAGGAGACACTCTTCAGGCTCCCAAAAGAAAGGCCTGCCAGCGTCGTGGAAATTTCAACCTTTGGTGTCAAGGACGAGGTTTACCTCCTGAATCTGCCCCCCTCTCCCACCAGCTGTGTGGTCAGTCACTGGGCCTCCTGGGCTTCTTCATCTGCAAGGCGGACACGGGGACCCTCACCGCACAGGCACTTGAGCAGATCAGAGAAAACCAAATGGAAAGAACCAACAAAGCGGCAGGCACAGAAAAAGCAAGCAGCGGTTATTAGGAATAGAGCGCTGAGAATTTCCCGGAACTCGCTGGCTTTCTGTCCAAGAGGGAATGGGCTGGGAGCTGGATGTTTGCATTCTGGCCTTGCCCGACCCTGTGCCCCTGAGCCAGGTGCTAACTCCCCAGTAGCTTGTCGCAAGGAGCAGGAAGGACCTGCAGAGAAGGCCAAGACAATGGATTTGTGGGGAATTGTAACTCATGTCATCTGGAGGAAACCACCAGAGTGAAATTCATACTTTGGGGCGGGTAAGACTTCCTATCCTTTCTGGACACGAGGACCTCAAGGAGCTCATGTCATCGCCTCCCTCCCCCAATTCATTGTGAAATTTAAAAAACCACCTCCATGCATTTCCTGACACCACTGGGGGGAGCCACCCTCTATTAGACCGCCTCATGTGGATCCTAAACACATTCCTGGGGAGAAGTCTGTGCCTGCACAGCAGGGGGGCCTTAAATTGCCTTGTCGTTCCATAGTTTTGGACCGGAGCCAGATTCACAACAGAAACGCTGCCTTGTTCTCACCTCCACTCAGTTGACATGTCTAGGAACATTTTTTTTTTTTTAAGATTCTATTTATTTATTTGACAGGGAGAGAGATCACAAGGAGGTAGAGAGGCAGGCAGAGAGAGAGGGGGAAGCAGGCTCCCCGCTGAGCAGAGAGCCAGATTTGGGGCGTGATCCCTGGTCCCTGAGATCATGACCTGAGCCGAAGGCAGAGGCTTAACCCAGTGAGCCACCTAGGCGCCCCCTAAGAACATATTTTTAAAGAAGGTTTGCTATGGTGAGTGCTGTGAAATGTGTAAGCCTGATGATTCACAGACCTGTACCCCTGGGGAAAATAATACATTATGTGTTAAAGAAATAAATAGATAAAGAAGGTTTGCTAGAGAAGCCATGGAACCTGCTGTTCCAGAAATACAACCGCAGTCATACTGTTGACCTGCAGGGGGCAGAAGAGCACTGGCTGAAGCAGAGGGAAAGGCTCCCCGTGTCCTTAGCACAGAGGGCTGACCCTCGGGAGAGGAGACCTTGCAGCCAGGGCCTCTGGGCAGAGTGGGGGGTGACGGTGGCCAAGGCCAGAGCTTGTGGAGGCAGGATGAACCCAGGGCAGGTCTCAGCTGGGCGGGGTCTGCCCTGACCCTGTTCTCCACAAAGTGACTGGGAGTGGTGGTCTGCTGGAGTGTCAGAGAGTTTGGTCCTGTCCGTCAGAGCCCGCCACAGGGGTCTCTTTCCAAGTGCGTGCTCGGCGCCCTCACACTGGGGGCTTGAACTCAGCCCTGGGGGCAGTATTTACACCACAGGAATCAGCAGACACTGCAAACCAGAGTTGGTGGTTTTGTGTTGTTTTGTTGCCCCCCACCCTTCCCCACGGGCTCGGTAACCAGCACACGCTGCTTTGGGGTGTGGAGAAGCCCCACAAGCCCAGCTTGGGCCGTAGGGGCCACCTTCTCACAACAAGGAGCCACCCCTCCGACTCTACCTGGGCCCATCCCACCAAACAGGCCCAGCGCAGCTGTCCACACCCGCCCAAGAACTGTGCTGTTACTCAGGCAGCCGAATGCTACATCCCAGGGAAAAAGAGGGTTGTTTGTTAGAATGGCGGGGAGGAGGTGCAGGTAGGTTTCGCCTCTGCACCTACGTTTACTATCACGGTGGGTCCCCTCTGATCTGACCTTAGTATCATAGCTGGAGGAAGGGGGTGTAGGTCGTTAGTTTATTTTTATTTTGTTTGATTGTCCTTCTCATCATATGTTTCCGAAGCTGATCTTAAAGCAGTTATTTTTCTAAGCCTGAGACAACACAGTGAAGAAAGATGCCCAGAAACAGATTGGAAAATAGGACAAAGTTGGGCGTTTGCCCAGAGTTTAAACTTCACCACAAATAAACTGTATTTGCATGATTAAGAGTTGCAGGTTCTTGTCTGCTGGGTCAGACAGTGTCCCGCCTCCTGCAGAAAGTCTCGCCACCCCCCACCCCCCACCCCCGTGCTAACCGGGTTCTCTCAGGGTCCCGTGATCCTCCCTGCCAACCTGCTGAAGTTCAGTTCTTTTTGCAATGAGACAGTGAAGCTGAATTGCCAGGGGAAAATGGACTGGGCAAAGGGAATGTAGAAACCGTGATTTACCAGGGCGTCAAAGAGTGATGCAGTTACCATATAATGCTCACTTAAAAGAAAGTCACAGTGTCTACAATATGCCAAGAGCTGTTCTAGGCATGGGTGAGACTACAGTAAACAAAAAGCAAGATTCGGGCTGTAAACTAATAAGAAAAATGCCAGATGGGGTAAGTCAGGGGTTGGCAGACAATGGCCTGGGTGCCAAAGTCAGCCCACCACCTTTCATTGGAGCACAATCACCCCTTTCATCTCCTACTGTCTATGATTGGTTTAGGGATACATGGCCGTTGCAAGAGAGCCCTGCTGCCCCTGGTGTAATGCAGGGCTTCACACAGGGTCATATGAGAACGGAGGGGGCTAGGGACATGGCTATTTTCCACTGAGTGCTCAGGGAATACCTCTCCAGTGGTGATATTTAAACCAACACATTGGAGACTGGAGAGGGGAGGCAGCCCGAGGCCGGGGGCTGGGGGAAAGCAAAGGGAATAGTGAGTGCAAAGGGCCTGGGGCAGTAGAGGGTTGGGTGTGTCTCAGGAACCAGAGGATAAGGAGTGGGATTTGTCTGGCAATGGGGCTTGAGCAAGGTGGTCTGAGGAAGAATGGTGCCTGATCAAAGAGATAGGCAGCTTTATAAACCAAAGTCAGGTGACCCATTTTGGTCCAGGTGTGCTCAGCAGGTGGGAGCAAGATCTGATTCTAGTTTTGGGACTTTCCTCCTTCCAACTGCCCAGAGACATAAAGTACTTATTTATTTGCTTTATTTATTTAGAGGACTTTTAAAAATGCAAACTGCTAGAAGGATCCTGTGCCCAGACTCTAACACCTCTGATAACAGATATGCTCCAAGTTTCTACCTTGGAGAACACTTAAGACAGACTCTCTGCACCCTTGTGATATAAATTTTCTACCCCATCTTCTCCAAGACCTAAAAGCCATTCTTTGGAATGCAAACTGTAGGGAAAAGTGTGTCATCAGAAAAAAAAAAAAAATAGAGGGAGATATTTGAAAAATGTGCCTTTAATGTCCTCTCCACAAATATTAGTGAGTCCTTACTATATTGTCTGTGTGAAGATGGCTATGTATGTCTGAAATGTGAGAGGTTTTCCCCCCGTCCCCCGATGTATCACTAGCATTAAGTTGTGAAAGACGATATTCAGTTGAAGGCAAGTGCTTGTAAAAACTGGGCATTCTAAAACTCAGAAAGATAAAGACTAACCAAAGTGTTTTGCAAGTTCATGTGATCTGTGAAAATATTTGTTACTAAAGGTAATTTAAGTTTGTTGGTTTAATTAAAATAGGTCTTTAGAATTATCAGCATTAAATACGAGAATTTTATGATGCTGTGTTTACTAAAAGTCAAATAAGTTCAAGCTATTTTTGTTGCAAAATTTGTAAAAAAAAAAAAAAGGTATGATGAATGGAGATAGATTTTTTTACTTAGAAAAAAGAAAGTGGTTTTTGTCCTAATGTGAGGCTGATTGTTTGCGGGGGAGAAAAACCAAACTTGGGACAAATTCTGAATATAAGAAGAAGAGTTGTCAAAAGTTTATGGAAAAGAAAGGGTGCGGTCAGTACTAGCTGAAGTTAAGATAAATTTAAGTAAGAAATGAATGTTAATATTAAAAGTAGTCTGGTGCAAATTTATTTTCTCTTTGTTAAAAGAATCAGAAGAGTTGTCAAAAGTTTATGGAAAAGAAAGGGTGTGGTCAGTACTAGCTGAAGTTAAGATAAATTTAAGTGAGAAATGAATGTTAATATTAAAAGTAGTCTGGTGCAAATTTATTTTCTCTTTGTTAAAAGAACAAAGGTTTTTTGAACCATTAACTGTTAATTAAAATTACAAAAAAGTGTTTTTCTTTACTTTTAAAGTTATTTGCCAAAAAAAAAGATTCTATATTTTGTAAAAATAATTTTCTATGTCTATCAGGTCTTTGATTACTTAAGAAGACTGAGTCTTACTATTAAAAGAACTAAATTTTGCTCCTAACTATGTAACTTTTGACGTAAATGCCTTTGACATCATTTACAATTACTTTGGTAAATGGAAGACTATTGTTATGTATTGATCTGTGATCCCACTTGATCAAATGGTCAAAGTTGTACAAACTTCCCAAAATAAAATTCTGAAATCAAATCTTTTGACTGCAATCTTACTGAAATTTCCCAGAGAGCTCCTGGAACATTTCAAGGATTTTGTGAGAAATTAAACTAATTGGACTTTCTTGGTATGTTAAAAATGACATAAATTAAAGCATTGTCAAGTAAGTGATGCTATATCCTGTTATATTATATTTGGGTAAAGATGTTATTAAAATGAGTGTTCTAAAAATTGTACAAAGCCCATAGAGATCTGATGTCCTGGTATATTATTGTCTGGAAGTGTTGTGTATCACAGAAATAACCAGATCTTTACTCATGGCCCTTTTTAAGCATTGTATCATTTACAAACATTTATACTTTACTCGGGTACTTTTATAAATAAAAGATTTCCACCAATGTGCTTCACCTTCTTTGAGGCTCATGAAACACGTAAGAACAAAACCAGAAACATATTGCTGAGTACAGGTTTCTAATAACCTTAAGATCCTAAAACCAACCTATGTAAAATTATCCAGAGCCAGTGGAAAAGCTGGATTCAAGCAGAATAAGATGTAACTACGTGGAACTAATGAACCAAGGACTGGCATCATTTTTATGACTCTATCCTCACTTAAAAAAAAAAGTTTTCTTTTCCCAGACTTAAGGAAACTGACTTAAAGCAATTTGATGCATTATACTGTTGTAAGCAGGATTGAAACATCTCTCTTTTCTCCCCACCTGAACCCTCCAAAATTCAGAAGCTCAGTGACTATTCTTATATTTTTATGGCAATATATTTATTTGTGTAAGTTCAATAAGAACTTATAAGAATAAGAATCTGTTTTCCTTGCAACAGGACACATTGGAAACATTGTTTATATTACCAGAACTTTGACTGGACTGTTGTGTCTGAGAAAGACATGCACAGAATCAGATATGACCACATAGCTTTAAGCAACTAAGATTGACTTTATGGGGCCTATAACAGCTCTTGAAGATACCAGCCTGATATCTTGCCTACAGAGTTCCCAGCAGCCTTACCAGGTGAGTAAATAAGGTGACTTCTTTTTAAATTAAATTAAATTTATTTATTATTTTTTAATTAACATATAATATATTACTTGCCCCAGGGGTACAGGTCTGTGAATCCTCAGGCTTACACATTTCACCGCACTCACCATAGCACATACCCTCCAGATCACTTCATGACAGGTACAGGAACCTCAGGATATTTGGGGAACCTTGAGAAGAGAGGAATTCCCCAAAGCTATAGGTACTGCAGGCAAACTCTGATGAAAACTATTTAGCTTGGCTCCTGGCCTTGAGGGCCTATTAAAAGCTCAATCTAGAAATTTCTTATGAAAAGTTCCATCAAAGCAGGTTTTAAAGGGCCCAGATGCTCCATCTTTATTTTTGTTGCACTCATGTAAATAATCAGGCCAAGTATTTTTTTTTAAACTAGGCTTATATTGCAAATAAATTAATGGTCATTTGAAAATCTTTGGTAAACATGACGATGATGATAGAGAGAAAACATGTTTCAGTAACATGCCTTTGGAGATGGTAGATTCTAGTACGGTTCATCATAAACTGAACTAGACTCTGATTTCTAGAAGTGTCCTCCCAGGGCTGGCAACAATTCTCTGAACTAATATGTTTAAACATTTTTTTCACCTTGCAGACTTGGAAAATCATTTGAGAACAAAAGCTGCCCTTTATCCTGAGGCCCTGCAAATTGAATATAAATGACTTGATGGACCCTTCAGAGAAGTCACTGCAGCAGCTCATGTACGGACCATCTTCAAGCCTGCCTCTCTGTGGGCCGCTGAAAAGGATCACCAGACACATTTGAACAGTAAACCAGGAAAATCTGCCAGACTGTCCTTTCCTGCTCCCAACTCTATCTGAGGAAGCCTCCAGATTGACATCCAGAAATCTCAACTAGCTATCCTCAGCCCTCAAACCTGGTTTATAACTTGATCCAATCATTATTTTCCTTTTGTTTCCATAAAAAAATGCCTCTTATTTAGTACCTGCTTCTTTGAACCACAGACCCAGCTTCGAGAGCACACCTGTATCATCACCTCCTGAAATGAGTTTAATAGAAGGATTGAATCTATTGTCAAGACTAAGAGGCTAGTCCAGCAAGATGGAAAAATTGACCAGCTCAACTTGAGGGAAGTTTCAGAGGAGGGAAATGCAGGGGCCAACAGCAGGCTACTCCGAGAAGGGCCACTCTGACATAAAAACTATTTTGAGTTAAAACGCAATCAAAACCCAGCCAATTCAGGAAAACCCCTTACTTCTCCCTCAACCCCTTAAAGAGAATTTAGACAGAGGACCTGCTCCAGGAAGAGAGCTGTCACCGTAGAGAACTACATTATGATGTGAACTAGGTGTGATGGACAGAAAGAAACTTGCAAGGACACTTTGATCGAAGTCCGATCTTGGTTCCATTGTTTCTGAGTGGCCTGGCCAATATTTGTTTACCAAACATTTACACTTTTCATCTTCTTGTAAATTGCATTTCTTTCCTCTGTAGTCCCAGACCTCCACCCCCTTCTCCTTAGTTCAGAATGACATATGTGCCTCATTTTGCCTGACTCTCTTTGGATTTCCATGTCTGTGTGGATTCCTCATACATCCGCTGTTAAATTAGATTTTTTCCTAGTAACTGGTCCTAACTCCAGTTGGATTCTTAATCTGGCTAGAAGGGCCTGGGAAGGGACAGGAATTCTTGCCTCCAACAGGAACAACTTTCTCACTGTGGGATTCAGCATCACTGAATTCCATGGCCTGCAACCGTCACAACGGTTTTGCACTCAGGTTAAAACAGTCTCGAGTACCAGAGTGGTACCTGCTTTGTCTGCATCAGTCAGGGTCCAGGTGGGGACTTTAATGGAAGGGCAGAGTCATGGGCCAAATTCACAGGAACACCCAAGGGAATCGTGGAACCACCCTGCATAAAACGTGGAGGGAGGAGAGATGGAGCTCCTTGACCGCCTGGCCTGGGAATCCTGGGGCGAGGTTAGGCAAGTAGTCATTCTTCCCAAGAAGGGAGTTCTGTTTACAGGGGAAAGGGAGGGAGGATGCGGGGCAAAGAAAAGCAAAGGACCACAAGGGTCTATACTTATCTTTGATGCAGGTGTCAGGCTTGGTGCTTGTTCAGAAGGATGTGGGCCATCTGGGCTCCTGGAGTGTTGAAGCCATAATGGGAACCATTACAACCCAAATCTGAAGGGCTTCAGGACCACGGAGCTCACTGCCCCTTCCTGGGAAAGGTCATGGGGGCCTTTTGGGGTCTTCAGTCATGAATTCAGACAAGGCTGAAAGTGTCTGCCAAAGTCCCACCACAGGCAGTCGGCTCTGCCTCCTGCAGGAGGGAAGAAACCAGAACACGGGTCACCTCCTGGGGCCACAGTGAGACTCCGTCAGTGCAAGGTCCCGGGAGCCACAAAGACAAGCTTTGGGACCTTTTTCTTAGTGTCTCAGTGAAGGGCACTTGGGAACAGGCTCCTCGCCCCCTCCTGGGCTGCCCTGTGTGGCCCGAGGTGTCCATATGGACAGGAGCTTCCCAGGGCCTGAAGCCTCTGTGGAATGTGCTGGAGGGCGTGTGGGAGCTCTGCTCGGTTCAGAAACCTGGATTCCCCACCTTGAAAAAGGAGTCAGAACCGTGGGTAGACATTCTGGTGGACAGTTTGAAGAGAGGGATATAATTACAACTACAGGATTCCCTGAAATGAGGAAATCGTTCATCCCCTCCATGTCCTGAGTCCCCACAGGTCTTACTGAACCCTGAAGGGAGGGGAAAATTCTGCCCTACCCTCAAGGTCTTCCAGCTGGACTAAGAATTAACTTGACATGAGACAGATTAATGGGAGAGAAAACCAAAATTCTCTTATGTGCACATTGAGGCCCCATGACGAGATAAGGCCTACGGAAGTGACTGAAGCTCCAGTTTTCCTACTTTTTAGACAGACAACGGATCTGTGGGGAATTGACAGGACCCAGAAAACTGAACTCAGAACTCCGGGAGCTTCACTCAGGAAGGAATTCTGCATAGAATGTGGCTTGGGAGGGAAATGCAGAACAAGGAACAGGGTTGTTTACCCAGCCTTCTGGGCTCTGAATCTCCCCTTTCTGGTGATGAGAATATCTGTCTCCGGGTACAGGGAGGGCTCCTTCCACAGGGCGAGCTGTTTCCTGCTCTCAGGGGGACAGCGGAGGGCTCCTGAGTCTTAGTGTATCCTGAGTGACTTTTATTTATCATCAATGTGCCAAAGAGGCACCTTTTGGGGCAGCCACCCTTGGCCCCTGCGCCCTCCTGCTGTGACCCTGGAGAAGCCAGTCCAGAGGGAAGGCCCAGCCTGGCTGTTCCTCCACTACTGGCCGCTGATGGCAGCCAGGCTATAACCCAGAGGGACATGAGGATGTCTGAGAGCGGGAGAGGAAAGCCTTCCTCAGGAGTAAAACGTCAGTTCGGTTTTGGAAGATGGAAGCGCTGTGGGTACAGATGGTGGGGACAGTGACCAGTGCTGGGCGTGTGTGCACTGTGCAGGAAATGAATCAGCCATCTTAATGGCTTAAATCAGCCATCTTGTGCTATGTCTCTCTTACCACGATTTCTCAAAAACAAAGTAAAAAATCCATAAACCCGAAACCCCCAAATTACCAAGTAACAGAAAAGCTTGCAGAGGGCTCCCAGGAAGGCCTGAGAGGGGGAAAAAAAAAAGGATAGATTGCTGTTCAGAAGATTTTGATAGCTGTTATTTCAAACAAAAATCTTAAAAGGGGTTATCATAGGAAAAAGAGGTAAGAAGTTTGTTTGTCTCTTCTCTCTTTTGTAAGCTGTTCATTCCCCTCCCCCCAGTTTGGATCCATATATGGAATGGCGCCATAGTCTTGTCAGAACTTCGGATTCTCGAGGACAGGATCAGGCCAAACCGTATATTAGTAGTGGGGTTATCCGATCCATTATCTTCAGACACTCTCTGAGGACCCAGTGTGGACGCCAGCCCCCGGGCTCATAACAGGGACACAGAGACAGGTGACCACATATCTGCTCCCTCAGGCCGGTCATGGGGCTCAAGCCCACAGCCACCTGAAAAATGGGCTGCTGTGGGCTCTTTCCAGAGACTGTAGCTGTGCTCTGGGAGACCACTTGAGGGTGAGGTCCGACTTTATCTTTGCAATGAAAAGTCACGCGCTGCTGAGAGGCTGAAGCCCCAAACCCCTCGGGCCCAGGACTCAGCCGCTTCCAGACGTGGGCCAGAGGGACGGGGCGCAGGTCCCAGCTCAACACCCGGAGGAGAGACTTTAAAGGCTATTTTAAGGGTTATGCAGCCCCCTCTCATGGCACCCCTGGAAATGTGCGTGGGGCAGAGCCAGAGCTGCCCCAGGGGACAGCCGCTGATCTTCCAGAAGCCCCTGCCTCAGAGGCAGGTTGGTGGTGACTCACTCCCAGGGCCATATCTCTGCTCCGAAACGATGAAGTAGAGTGTGGGCGTGAGGAGGAGGGCCAGGAAAGAAGTTCCACAAGGATCGACAGCAGAGGTGCCCCAGGATGGGGCTGTGATGTGCCCTCACCCTGGGGGCTGGTGTTTGGTGAGGGGGGCCTGGCCGGGGGCCCAAGGCTGTGACTCCAGCTTGTGGGGCTCCTGTCGGGGGCACAGAGCAGGGACTGAGGCCGGCCCTTGGTGATGACATGCTTGTCCCCTTGAAATCAGAATTTTACAACTAAAATTTACAACTAAAATACAGATGGTTTGCTTCAACCTCAGTCTTTGAGGTCTGGAAACAAAAGGTTTAAGAGATTTAGACAAAATCATACTATCAAATTATTAATAATTCAGGCTGTGTCAGGCCATCTGCCCATACCTGGGGGCCTGTTATTCTTCAGTGCTACGTATTTCTACGGTAAGGGAGTGTGTGTGTGTGTGTGTGTGTGTGTGTGTGATGAGTGTACACATATATGGGTATACTGTGAAAGTGTGTGTGCACATGAGTGTGTCATGTGCACACATATGTAACTGTGTGTGATATGTATAAGTGTATATACACATATGTTTCTGTCATGGTGTGTAGATGTGTGTGTTGTGTATAAATGTGTGTGCATATGTGTGTGTTTCAGGAGATAAAGGATTCTCTGGCCCTGAAGACCTGCTCTCCTGGCCTGCAGCCTTGACCCTGACCGATTCAACCATGGGGGCCAGTTTCCCACAGTCAGGTAGACGAACAGAGCGGGGTGAGGACTGTCTTCGCCCTCACAGCCAGGGACTCTGTCTCTGTGCTGGAAATCGGCAAACCAAGGTCCTTCCGTGCCAGGCCGCACTGGGGCTCAGACAACGCCCTTGGCTTTGGGGGCAATTTGATACAATGGAAGTGTTAGCCCTGTGCCTTTTTCTTTTAGGAGCTTTATGGTTTCATATCTCATATGTAGGTCTTTAATCCACTTGGAGTGTATTTTTGTATATGGTGTAAGAACACGGTGCAGTTTTTTTTTTTTTTAAAGATTTTATTTATTTATTTGTTAGAGAAAGAGAGAGAGAGCATGAGCACAGGCAGACAGAGTGGCAGGCAGAGGCAGAGGGAGAAGCAGGCTCCCCGCTGAGCAAGGAGCCCGATGTGGGACTCGATCCCAGGACGCTGGGATCATGACCTGAGCCGAAGGCAGCCGCTTAACCAACTGAGCCACCCAGGCGTCCCAACACGGTGCAGTTTTATTCTTCTGCATGTAGTTGTCTGATTTTCTTGACACAGCTTATTGAAGAGACTGTCTTCTCCCCGTTGTATATATTTGCCTTCTTTGTCCAAGATTGATTGATCTTATAAGTGGAGATTTGTTCCTGGGCTTTGTATTCTGTTTCACTGACTTATGTAACTGTTTCTGAGCTGGTGCTATATTGTTATTATTATACATTTATGTCATATTTTGAAATCTGGGACTGTGATGCCTCCAGCTTTGTTCTTTCTCAAGATTGCTTTGGCTATTCAGGATCTTTCGTGATTCCATAGAAATTTTAAGATTATTTGTTCTAGTTCTCTCTCTCTCTTAAATAAATAATAAATAAATGAAATCTTTTAAAAAATGCTCATTGAAGGGCGCCTGGGTGGCTCAGTTGGTTAACCAACTGCCTTTGGCTCAGGTCATGATCCCAAGGTCCTGGAACCGAGCCCCATGTTGGGCTCCTTGCTCAGCAGGGAGCCTGCTTCTCCCTCTCCGTCTGCCTGCTACTCTGCCAGCTTCTACTCTGTTAAGTAACTAAATAAAATTAAAAAAAAAAAAAGAAAAAAATGCTCATTGGATTAATAACACTCATTAGTTTCTCACGGTTGATGTCCTTCTTTGCCTGCTCTGAGGGTCTGAGTTCTGTTGCAGGCTCCTCATGGAGATGCAGTGTTATTAGGGCTCTGGGCTCTTCTTTGTGTGAGGCTCCCCTGGGTCCCGGCTGAGGCTCCCACTTCTTCAGTGTCCTCAGATCCCCAGGCCTGGGAACCAGCTGTCAAGCCCTGCCCACCTCGGTCCTGGGAAACTACTGGGGGACCTTTTCCATCAACACACGCTGTCAATAGTGAGGACCCCACTAAAAATTCTTTCGTGTAGAGAACACTGAGCCCCAGGGAAAACATGCAAAACAGGTTATCTTGTGCAATGTTCTGATTTATGGCTTTATCTAATTTCTTCCTCCTGGGGGCATTGAATTTCTCCCTCCATAAAGCACAGGAAAACGGAATAAAAGCTTGATTAGGTTTTCATTCATCATTTCGGCAAGAACATTATGCTGAAGGTAAGAAATAAAAATAAATTTCACGGTCTCTGTCTCCAAAGGCTGCAGCAGAAAGCTGTTATCCAGTGAAAAGTAGCTTTTCATTTTACTGATACCTGAACCCGGAGAGCCCTACTGTGTGCCAGTGGTTCCCATTCTTTGGGATGTTCACGGAATATTAAAATTTCTTGAAGAACATGGGGGACTGACACTTTGTTTTGCAAAGTAAGCCCACTTAGAAACACCAAAAACTGCTCAACACTATCACCAGTCATACCAAAAAAAATTTAAATAATTTTTTATAATAACCCCCCCAAATCCCAAAAAGAAAGGAGAGGAAAAAAAGAAAGAAAAAAGGACAGAAAGAAAGTTTAAAAAAAGAAAATTAGGAAGGTTTGAGTCAGAATAATGGACATTATTTCAACTGAATAATTGAATCTTAGAAAAAGATTATCCATTGATCCTTATTTTTCATTTCAGTAGAGTAATAACTAGTTCACTGTGGGCAGCGTGGCTTTAAAGTTATTGCTATTTTGTTTGTCCGGAAGGTTTTGCTCTGTTCTGTGTATAGGAGTGGGGGGCAAGCTGCACAGGCCCCTTCCCATGAAATATTTCGTGGCCTGTGGATTCCATCCCCTGACACTACAAAATTCACCCATGTTCCACATTCGCTTTGGGGAGCACCTTGATTCTGGCTGCTTGGGAAACACGGTCTCAGATCTCAGCGTTAGGCAGAACGCTGGAGGCAGACCATGGTCCTGTCATGAAACACAGGGGTCAGCGGGTCTCTGCTCCAACAGACCCAGGGACAGAGAATGGGAAGAGTAGGCTTTAATTCATAAATGTGCTGACACTCGAACGCGAACTTCCCATCCTGTCCAGCCGCTAGGTTACATGGAAACCTGGATTCTTGGTCCACAGTGGCCATGTAAACTTGTGTTAATACAGTTATGATGCTGCTTGTGGATTCCTTCTTCTCCTGAAGACCAGCACAGGGAAGACAGGTGATTCTGAGCCAGGATGTCCTAGGTGCCCACCCAGCTTCCCAGGAGTTACTGGCATTTGGAAAGACCATGTGTCTCTTTACAAAGCCTGAATATTTATTGAAAGCCAGGAGCTCCAGAATCCAATTTTTCAAGTTAAATCCTGAACATTTGACTCTTGTATTTTACTACACCTGATACTTCCCAAGCCAATGGATGCTTCTGGATGAATCAAGGGCGGGTTGCATATAAGAAGGTCAATAAAAGGGGTGCCTGGGTGGCTCAGTGGGTTGAGCCTCTGCCTTCGGCTCGGGTCATGGTCTTGGGGTCCTGGGATGGAGCCCTGCATCGGGCTCTCTGCTCAGCAGGGAGCCTGCTTCCCTTCCTCTCTCTCTGCCTGCCTCTCTGCCTATTTGTGATCTCTGTCTGTCAAATAAATAAATAAAATCTTTAAAAAAAAAAAAAGGAAGGTCAATAAAAAATGAACATAAACTTTCCAAAAATATCATCCTCCTCAAGTTGAATTTGAGGGGCTGGGAAGAGAGGGGAGTGGGGAATTTGTGCTTCATGGGGACAGAGCTCAGTTAAAGATGAGGAACGTTCTGGAGATAAATGGTAGTAAGGGTTTCACAGCAATGTGAATGCGCTAAATGAAAGTGGTTAAAAGGATCAGTTTTGTTATCTGTGTTTTACCACACTGAAACGAAATTCAGCTTGCTTCCCAGGGAGCAAGTGAGTGTGGGAAGCTGTCTTGCCCCCTCCCGGAAAAAGAGTAAGAAACGAGTTGGGCACAACAGCGGAGGGTGGTCTCAGGAGGGCAGTGCTGACCACCTGGGAGACTGGTGGGAGAGCAAGGCGTGTCCAGCTCCCTGGGACTGTTGTGGGAGTGCGACCAGCCACCCGGGATCTTCTGCTGCCCCACCTGTCTGGATCATGAGCAAGCAGGGGTGGAGCGGGCTGTGTATCTTACCGGCAGCAGCGAATTTCCTCTCTGATCCCTGCAAACCCTTGTGCACTGTGTACACCGCCCCAGGGTGCCTGGAGGTGGGGGGTTGTGGGGTCACATCTCACCTGCATTCAACCAAAGCCCTGTGCTCCTGGGGCCGGCCGGGCTCTCCTGTTCAGGCGATCACTGACAGCAAGCCCTGACTGTTACAGTAACAGTATTCGGCACAGCCTGGATTGGATTTGTGCCCAAGTCCCTGGATTCCTCTGAGTTCACCGAGCACGCCACTAGGCAAATCATGGGGCATCAACAGAGAACAGTTCTGCTTTGCGGCAGGAATGCGCCCAACTCTCGTAGAGGAGAATGGGGCATGGGGAAGTTGTTTTCCAGCCAGGATGCAGGAACCCGAAGCTGAGCGCACAAGGTTGACGTATTAAAAAAAAGTCCTAACCCATTTGACAGACTGTAGTATTTTCTTTTTTTGTTCCTCAACCTACATCAGTGTCAGTGGCTGAGCATTGAGTCCACTGGCACCGAAGGATGAGCCTAAGGAGGAACTGTAAACCTCAGTTCCCCAGTTTTCAGCAACCCTCTGCATTTCTTTCCAGTTCTGGGACCTAGTCCTTTTAGATGCAGCCATGATTATAATTATAATTATTGTCCACACTGCCCAGAACTATCATATCCCTTTCCTCTTCTTGAAATAAGTCTGACTGAAAAAAAAAAAAAAAAGTCTGACTAGGAGCCACCCAGCTAAATCTAGTCTCTTGCATTCTCCAGAGAGTTTCTCCTGCTCCCCATGGTTGTGCAAGGGTCCTGAGGTCTTATGAACAGTCTGTGTTTGTGGCCCTTGGCCATCCGATAATCTGTGACCTGCTCCCCTCCTTGCTAAAGCTGTGCCTGGGCATCTTCCAAGCCCACCCTCTCTAAACCAAACTTGCACACCCTCAGCTTTTGAGAAATGGTGCTCCTCTCCCAGGGTTAGGGAGATTTCTCTTCCTCCCACTCCACAGGCAATGGACTTTTCATTCCTTGATGACAGTGACCTTATGGGAGGTTTTCAGACTGGTCCCTGAGATTAGGAAACCTTATCTTCTCTCTTCAAAGCTTGGCGTCAGGACCCTTGTGGTCTCAGGAATTCTATTTGCTGTGTTAAATGCTGAACGGTGACTCTTTCCTTCGCTGTTTAAATTTTGATCTTCTGTAAGACCAGGAAGTTTCTCACTGCAGAGGGGACAAGTCCCTAGAAAAGGAACACGAATAGGGAAAAAAAAACAATAAGATTTTCATTAAGTATCACTCCCCTTGCATTACACATGACACAGGTCTGGAGGTGGCTACAGGACCCCTTTTGGCATCTGTTATAGTCTCCCCTCACCAAGCAACCCCTCCCATCCCCGGACCCTAATCCTCTGTTCTTCTCTGCTGGTCCTATGACCTCAAGTGCTTGGCCTTCCCTAGCCCTCAAAGCCTTGTCACATGTTCTGTTGTTTTTCTGTGTTGTCTGACAATTCTGACAAATCTTCAGTGATATATCTTTTTTTATTATTAACATATAATATATTATTTGCCCCAGGGGTACAGGTCTGTGAATGCTCAGTCTTAACACAATTCACAGCACTCACCATAGCACATACCCTCCCCAATGTCCATCTCCCAGCCACCCTATCCCTCCCCAACCCCAGCAACCCTCAGTTTGTTTCCTGAGATTAAGAGTCTTTTATGGCTTGTTTCCCTCCCCAGTCCCATCTCGTTTCATTTTTTCCCTCTCTACCCACCCTCATAAATCCCCACTCTGCCTCTCAAATTCCTCATATCAGAGAGATCATATGATAAGTGTCTTTCTCTGATAGATTTATTTCACTTAGCGTAATACCCTCTGGTTCCATCCACATCGCTGCAAATGACAAGATTTTGGGGTTTTGATGGCTGCATAGTATTCCATTGTATATATATACCACATCTTCTTTATCCATTCATCTGTTGATGGACATCAGGGCTCTTTCCGTAGTTTGGGTATTGTGGACATTGCTGCTATAAACATTGGGATGCACGTGCCCTTCGGATCACTACATTTGTATCTTTAGGATAAATACTCAGTAATGCCATTGCTGGGTCATAGGGTAGCTCTATTTTCAACTTTTTAAGGAACTTCTATGCTGTTTTCCAGAATGGATGCACCAGCTTGCATTCCCACCATCAGTGTAGGAGGGTTCCCCTTTCTCCATATCCTCGCCAACAGCTGTCTTTTCCTGACTTGTTAATTTTAGCCATTCTGACTGGTGTGAGGTGATATCTCATTGTGGTTTTGATTTGTATTTCCCTGATGCCGAGTGATGTGGAGCATTTTTTCATGTGTCTGTTGGCCATCTGGATGTCTTCTTTGCAGAAATGTCTGTTCATGTCCTCTGCCCATTTCTTGATTGGATTATTTTTTCTTTGGGTGTTGAGTTTGAAAAGTTCTTTATAGATTTTGGATACTAGTCCTTTATTTGATGCGTCATTTGTGAAACTCTTCTCCCATCCAGTCCACTGTCTTTTGGTTTTGTTGACTGTTTTCTTTGCTGTGCAAAAGCTTTTGATCTTGGTGAAGTCCCAATAGTTCATTTCTGCCCTTGCTTCCCTTGTCTTTGGCAATTTTGCTAGGAAGAAGTTGTTGCGGCTGAGGTTGAAGAGGTTGCTGCCTGTGTTCTCCTCTAGGATTTTGATGGATTCCTGTCTCACATTGAGGTCTTTCATCAGTTTTGAATCTACTTTTGTGTGTGGTGTAAGGAAATTGTCCAGTTTCATTCTTCTGCATGTGGCTTTCCAATTTTTCCAACATCATTTATTGAAAAGACTGTCTTTTTTTCCATTGGACATTCTTTCCTGTTTTGTTGAAATTTAGTTGACCATAGAGTTGAAGGTCCATTTCTGGGCTCTCTATTCTGTTCCATTGATCTATGGACAGTTTTTGTGCCAGTACCAGACTATCTTGATGATTACAGCTTTGTAATAGAGCTTGAAGTCTGGAATTGTGATGCTGCCAACTTTGATTTTCTTTGTCAATATTCCTCTGGCTATTCAGGATCATTTCTGATTCCATATAAATTTTAGATTATTTTTTCCATTTCTTTGAAAAAAATTGATTTTTTTAAAAGTTGATGGTATTTTGATAGGGATCGCATTAAACGTGTAGATTGTTCTAGGTAGCATAGACATTTTCACAATATTTGTTCTTCTAATCCATGAGCATGAAATGTGTTTCCATTTCTTTGTGTGTTCCTCAATTTCTTTCATGGATACTTTATAGTTTTCTGAGTACAGATTTTTTGCCTGTTTGGTTAGGTTTATTCCTAGGTATCTTATGGTTTGGGGTACAGTTGTAAATGAAATCAACTCCTTAATTTCTCTTTCTTCTGTCTTGCTGTTGTAGAGAAATGCAACTGACTTCTGTGCATTGATTTTATATCTTGCCACTTTGATGAATTCCTGTATGAGTTCAAGCAGTTTTGAAGTGGAGTCTTTTGGCTTTTCCACATAAAGTATCATATCATCTGCAAAGTGTGAAAGTTTGACTTCTTCTTTACTGATTTGGATGCCTTTTCTTTCTTTCTGTTGTCTGATTGCTGAGGCTAGGACTTCTAGTACTATGTTGAATAGCAGCGGTGATAGTGAACATCTGAGTCGTGTTCCTGAACTTAGGGGGAAAGTTCTCAGTTTTTCCCCATCGAGAATGGTATTTGCTGTGGGTTTTTCATAGATGGCTTTGATGATATTGAGGTATGTACCCTCTATGCCTACACTGTGAAGAGTTTTGATCAAGAAAGGATGCTGTACTTTGTCAAATGCTTTTTCAGCATTTATTGAGTGTATCATATGGGTCTTGTTCTTTCTTTTATTAATGTATCGTATCACACTGATTCATTTGCAGATGTTAAACCAACTTTGCAGCCTAGGAATAAATCCCAATTGGTCGTGGTGAATAATCCTTTTAATGTACTGTTGGATCCTATTGGCTAGTATTTTGGTGAGAGTTTTTGCATCTGTGTTCATCAAGGATATTGGTCTGTAATTCTCCTTTTGATGGGGTCTTTGTCTGGTTTTGGGATCAAGGTAATGCTGGCCTCATAAAATGAGTTTGGAAGTTTTCCTTCCATTTCTATTTTTTGGAACAATTTCAGGAGAATAGGTATTAATTCTTCTCTAAATGTTTTGTAGAATTCCCCTGGGAAGCCATCTGGCTCTGGGCTCATGTTTTTTAGGAGATGTTTGATGACTGCTTCAATCTCCTTACTGGTTATGGGTCTGTTGAGGTTTTCTATTTCTTCCTGCCTCAGTTTTGGTAGTTTATATGTCTCTAGGCATGCATCCATTTCTTCCAGATTGTCAAATTTGCTGTTGTATAGTTGCTCTTAATATGTTCTTATAATTGTTTGTATTTCTTTGGTGTTGGTTGTGACCGCTCTACTTTCATTCATGATTTTATTAATTTGGGTCCTTTCTCTTTTCTTTTTGATATGTCTGGCCAGGGGGTTACCAATCTTATTAATTCTTTCAAAGAATGAGCTCCTAGTTTCATTGATTAGTTCTACTATTATTTTGGTTTCTATTTCATTGAATTCTGCTCTGATCCTTATGATTTCTCTTCTTCTGCTGTTTAGGCTTTCTTTGCTGTTCTTTTCCCAGCTCCTTTAAGTGTGGGATTAGGTTGTGTGTTTGAGACCTTTCTTGTTTCTTGAGAAAGGCTTGTATTGCTTGTATACTTTCTTCTCAGGCCTGCCTTTGCTGTGTCCCAAATATTTTGACTGTTGTGTTTTCTTTTTCATTTGTTTCCATGAACTGTTTAAATTCTTCTTTAATTTCCTGGTTAACCCATTTTTTCTTTAGTAGGATGCTCTTTAGCCTCCATGTATTTGAGTTCTTTCCAACTTTCCTTTTGTGATTGAATTCTAGTTTCAAAGCATTGTGGTCTAAAAATATGTGGGGAATGACCTCAGTTTTGGTACCAGTTGAGACCTGAATTGTGACCCAGGATGTGATCTGTTCTGGAGAATGTTCCATGTGCACTAGAGAAGAATGTGTATTCTGTTGTTTGGGGATGGAATGTTCTGAGTATATCTGTGATGTCCATCTGGTCCAGTGTGTCATTTAATGCCTTTATTTCCTTGTTGATCTTTTGCTTAGATGATCGGTCCATTTTGGTGAAGGAGGTGTTAAAGTCCCCTACTTTTATTGTACTTTCATTGTAGTATTGTCGATGTGTTTCTTTGATTTTATTATTAATTAGTTTATATAATTGGCTGCTCCCATGTTAGGGGCATAGATATTTAAAATTGTTAGATCTTCTTGTTGGACAGACCCTTTAAGTATGATATAGTGTCCTTCCTCATCTCTTATTATAGCCTTTGGCTTAAAAATCTAATTTATCTGATATAAGGATTGCCATCCCAGCTTTCTTTTGATGTCCACTAGGATGGTAAATTGTTTTCCACCCCCCCTCATTTAAATCTGGAGGTGTCTTTGGGTCTATAATGAGTTTCTGGTAGACAGCATATCTATGGGTTTTTTTTTTTTTAATCCATTCTGATACCCTGTGTCTTTTGATTGGGGCATTTAGCCCATTTACATTCTGGGTAACTATTGAAAGATATGAATTTAGTGCCATTGTATTGCCTGTAAGGTGACTGTTACTGTGTATTGTCTTTGTTCCTTTCTGGTCTACTACTTTAAGCTTCTCTCTTTGCTTAGAGGATCCCTTTTAATGTTTCCTAAAAATTCTTTTAGTTTTTGTTTGTTCTGGAAGCTTTCTATCCCTCCTTCTATTTTCAATGACAGCCTAGGTGGATACAGTATTCTTGGCTGCATATTTTCCTCATTTAGTGCTCTGAATATATCATGCCACTCTTTTCTGGCCTCCCAGGTCTCTGTGGATAGGTCTGCTGCCAATCTAGGATTTCTACTGTTGTATGTTACAGACCTCTTTTCCTGAGCTGCTTTCAGGATTTTCTCTTTGTCACTAAGACTTTTAAGTTTTACTGTTAGATGATGGGGTGTGAACATATTTTTATTAATTTTGAGGCAGATTCTATGTGCCTCCTGGATTTTGATGCTTGCTCCCTTCCCCAAATTAAGGAAATTCTCTGATATAATTTGCTCCAATATACCTTCTGCCCCGCTCTCTATTTCTTCTTATTCTGGATCCCAATTATTCTAATATTGTTTTATCTTAAGGTATCACTTACATCTTGAATTCTCCCCTTGTGGTCCAGTAGTTGTTTGTTTCTCTTTTGCTCAGCTTCTTTATTCTTCATCAGTTGGTCTTCTAGATCACTAATTCTCTCTTCTGCCTCATTTATCCTAGCAGTAACAGGCTCCATTTTTTATTGCACATCATTAATAGTTTTTTTTTTATTTCAACTTGGTTAGATTTTAGTTCTTTTATTTCCCCAGAAAGGGATTTTATTTCTCCAGAAAGAGATTCTCTAGTATCTTCCATGCTTTTTTTGAACTCAGCTAGCACCTTGATAATCATCATTCTGATAATCACCATTCTGAACTCTAGTTCTGACATCTTACTAATGTCCATATTGATTAGGTCCCTAGCCATAATTACTGCCTCTTGTTCTCTTTTTTTTTGTTAGTTTAAATTTAAAATTTAAAATTTAAGTGCTCGCTTTGGCAGCACATATACTAAAATTAAAATTTAAAATTTAAATTTTAAAATTAATTGTTTTACAAACAGTTGCAACGATGGTACAGAGTTCCCCGTACCCTTCATGCAGCTTTCCTCAACAGTAACATCTCAAATAACTAGTACATTGTCAAAGTAGGAAATTAACATTGGTGCCATATTATAAACTTGAGTACAGCATATGACTCCTTTTTATTATCATCGTACATTACCTTCTACTACAGTATTGATGCATAACTAGCTTTACAGAAATATTTTTAAATGAACATTGTTTGGATGAGAATATGAAAAAATCATATTTTAACCAAAATTTCCTCATCTATGAGACCGTAAGACTGTTCTACAAAATGCCTTGACTTTCAAATTTCTTGAGTTATAAAACATTGCCACTGTCCTCCATGAAAGAAATATACATTTAAATTATTTTTTGCCAAAATTGTAATAATCCTGCTTGATTTTCTCTACTCAATTCTTCCTAATGATTGCCAGTGAGCTGATGCTGAAGTATTGGGTTCTAGAAACTTGTCCTTTAGAGGGGGGAATCAGCATTCACTAACATTCTATTTTATAAAGCATCTTGTTCTTTTTTTTCAGGTGAGTTTTTCTTCGTCATTATATCCAGATAAGAATAGATGAATGAGAGAATAAAATACTAAAAGGATAGCAACGACCCTCCCAAAATATATAGTAACCAAATTGGAAGAGACCTGAAGCCAGGGGGAGAAGAAAGGAGGAAAAGAAAAAAAAAATATATATATTTATACACAAACATACATACATATTATGCTGGTGAATAGAACAGAGCCACACAATTGATTTGGGGTATATTTTGGTCTGTTAGAAGAAGCTGCCTCCCAACATTTTAAAGAAAGAAGAACTTTATACACACACAAACACACACATACACGCACACACACACACAAAATAAGGGTAAACATGATGACGGGATGGAATATGACTATAAAGATGAAAATTTTAAAAGATTCTAAAAAAGGAGTTGATAAGATAAGAAGTTGGTTGAAAAAAGAAAAAAGGGAAGAAAGAGTGTGATCAGACTGGAGACTAGATAAAACCATGTGCTAAATTTAGGGTGTATTTTGATCTGTTAAGAGAAACTGTATCCCAAAATTTTTAAGAAAAACCTATATTTATACAAAAAATAAGGTTAACTAGAATGAGGGATAGAATATGACATTAACAATAAAAATTTTAAAAAGATTTTTTAAAAAGGTATTAATAAGATAAAATAGTTAAAAAAGGTTAATATGGGAAATAGGAAAATTTTTAAAAAGTAGATTAAGAAAAAAAAATTTAACTTTGAAAGACTAAAGAATCGTGGGGGAAAAATCATGAATTCTATATGCTGCATTCCCCTAGCTCTGGAGTTCTGCAATTCTCATTTATTGATGAACTTGGTCTTGGCTGGATGTTCTTGGTGATCTTCTGGGGGAGGGACCTGTTGCCATGATTCTCAAATGCCTTTGCTTGAGGCAGAATTTCACCTAATTGCAGTTTCAACCTATCCCACAAAGGTAACATTAACCTGTCAGCTAGGAAGTTTTCAATCTGGTCCAATGAGTCTGCCACTTGGGTCTTCTCTATCCCTCAAAGAGGTGAGGTGGAACCTTGATTTTTTCCCCTAGAAAGAAGCATTGCCAAGAATAGTCCTTTTTTTTTTTTTTTTTTTTTGCTTATTAGCTACCTGGCCACCGCCTTATCCTATAAAACCTTTTATAGAAACCATCCGTGTTGAACATCTCCTTGGAACACCTGTCTACCTGCTCCATGGGGCCCTGCCTGATTCATGAAGCATTTCGTAAAGCCATTTAGATCTCCAAAGTTTGTTATTTTCCAGGAGAAAGAATTTCCTCTGTCCTTTAAGGTCCTTCAGGTTGGACTAAGAATCTAATTGATCCAAGGCAGATTTAGTGGAGAAAATCAAATTTAGTTTCACACATACACAAAATCCATAAATTCTAAAGACAGCAAATCCATAAATTCTAAAGACAGGCAGGCAACAGAGGGCTCACAGGACATCCAGAGGTAAGGTGAAAGATCAGAGCTGGGGATATAAAGAGGAGGAAGACAGAGGGCAGGTGAGAAGAGATGTTTGGAAAGCAAAGGTTGCTGTGTTGTGCAGGTAGGTTTCTAAGGAGGAATCTGTTAATGCCCTCTTCCTCCTAAGGGAGGCAGACCAGGGAGAGGTAAAGAATTTTTCCTGAATAAGCTGGGTTTTGGTTGCTTTTAACTCAAAAACAATTTTTACACCAGAGTGGTCCATCTTGGGGCAGCTTGCCCTTGGCCCCTACACAGTTAAAAAGTTTACTCCAGGGGCGCCTGGGTGGCTCAGTGGGTTAAGCCTCTGCCTTTGGCTCAGGTCATGATCCCAGGGTCCTGGGATCGAGCCCCATATCAGGCTCTCTGCTCCGCAGAGAGGCTGCTTCCTCCTCTCTCTCTCTGCCTGCCTCTCTGCCTACTTGTGATCTCTGTCTGTCAAATAAATAAATAAAATCTTTTAAAAAAAAAAGTTTACTCCAAAACTTGATATTTAATCTACTTGTATTAACAATTATGTACAGGTTACCTACAAAAACTTTACTAAGCATTAGACAAAGTCAAATTTATCCCAAGTTATTATAGTTTTTTAATTGATGGTAGCTCTTATAAATGATAACAACTTATTTGGCTGATAAACTCAGGTAGAATAAAAGTCTTTATATTTACTGTTGATAACTGTAAACATGTGTTTGTGTTAGCTAAACCATCAACCTTTAAGTAGTATTTATACCAAATAATTTTCTAGATTGTGTGAACTTGAAAAGCCCTTGGGTTAATTTCTACCTTTTGCCTAACACCTACTGTCACTTGCCTTCAAACCAGCTAAATGGAGGTCTTCACAAATTACTATTGGCAGTGCCATCTGAAGGTGGAAGCATTGACAATATCTATAGATGTCCACGAACGTACAGAAAGTTGCAGAGAGTAAAGCTTCTATTGTAAAATTACTGTCATGAAATTGGTACAATACTCAGTAGTTTTGCTGGCTCAGTCGGTAGAGCATGTGGTTCTTGACCTTGGGTTGTTGGTTCGAGCCATTGTTGGGTACAGAAATTACTTAAAAACTAAAATCTTAAAAAAAAATCCAACTTTTAAGTTTGGATCTATGTTCTGGTGGATGGAATAAGTTAAGGTTATTCATATAGAAGGCAAAAAATTTTTGGTTTTAGTATTTCCAAGGAAGACACTTAATATTTGTATTTGTTGAAGCAAATCAAGTTTTAAATGGCCTTGGCTTCCCTGTTTGCTTGGTAAGACTAATCTTCCTGGAATCTGCATTGTCAAGGAGTTCCTGGAGAAGATGAGTAGAACACTGAATGTTATATTTTGAAGGCACAGGAAAAAAATTCAAGCACTTTCTTGAAGGACTTTCTTATCTCTTTGGGCCAGGACTTTTACAATACTTATATGCCTTTTGAGATAAATAAGAGAGGCAGCTTGGGGAATGGTAAAAATTATCGGTGTTCTTTGAATTGTTTTTGGAACCAGACCTTCTGTCCTGTAAAGACTAGATTTGTAAAACAAGTACACCTGTTTTTAGTTTCTCAAAGAACAGACTTCTTGCTTTAATAATATTGAAGGACTGATGTGCCCATCCACCTGTGAGGAAGTCTTCCTCTGAGTAAATTTTGCTTAACAGAAAATGTATAAAAATTTAAAAAAAGAAAAAAGGGAAAACTAAAAAATTCTATCAGCGTCTAAATATCAGCTTTTAATTTGGCCAAATTTTTTATTCTGTAGTTACTAAAATTTTAAAAACTATATTATCAGATCTTAGCCAAGAAAGACAGTAACACTTGGGAATATTAAACAATATCATGGACCTAAAAGACTTCTTCAAAGGTGTAAACAGAACTACCTTTACAAGATCTAGAGCCACTCCCAAAGATAGCTTAAGAGAGAGCCGAGGCAGGTGGAAAGCCAAGCCAGGTTCTCAGGATGCAAAACTAGAGGGACAAGAGGAGATAGTAATTCCAGGAGAAAAGGATCCATAACCAGCTGGTCTGGACTTGGAAAGGAAGAGATAATGTTAATATTTATTTCCCTCTCTCACCTGGACTTAGGAGGATTGATTTAAAAATGAAAGAACCACAGAAACAAACTCTGGGGACCCTGCCCAGGTTGAAGAAGTGTTTTACCTTAGCCCTCAGTTCAGTCCTTGCCCAAGGATGACAGGCATCTTGGGAGGATCACCTGTCACCTCAGGTGGTTTCCTGTGGAAAGAAAAGTGTCTCCTCAGGGGGAAAGGCCCCTGAGGTGGGCAAGTAGCAGAGAGAGCACTCAGGGGAAGGAGGATGGGGGAGGCGTAGGATACAAGTCAGTCTTACAGGCTTCGGTCTCAAACATCCCTCATGTTTCTAACTGTCCAGTAGCCTTTATTCAGGAACCTTTCCATGTGACTACTTTGGAATCTTGAAGACTTTTGGAGGCTTCTACATATGAACTAAAGTAGGCATCCCATTCCATGGATTTAGATTGGGAACCCTGACTGTGGTTCTTAAAGGTACAATCCTGTCTAACTGGAAGTTTCCTCCTAATGGACACTATAATTCTAGGTTCTTTTTCAATTCTTCTTTTCCATCTTCCTAGCTATCTCTGCGTTCTGGAATTACAATTGTTAGACTTAAATAAGCAAATGTACAGTAGGTATTGCCCGTGACTGTATACCCACCCCCTAAGCCTTTGGGTTTCTAGGAGCCCAACTAATATTCAAAAGGGAGGTGCCACAGGGTTGGGGACCATGTGCTGTTTCATAGGGTACCTAGTGGCAGGAAAGTTTTCTTGATGCTGGTGGGTGACCTAGTTTCCATGTAACCTGTTCCATGGCCAACTTACCTTATTATGGGAGACTTCTGGAGGGGGCGGGCCGTCTAACAGCTTTTCAATGCTGGAATCGTGCCAACCAATCCTTGTGGCTTTCTGGCCTCCAAGATCTCACTAGCAAGAACCCTTATGTATACAAAATAAGACAAACCAACACATGCCTTCATATGTCAGCAGAACTGCGTCTCGCCACTAAGAAGGCCCCGTGAGCACCAGCTCCATGTCCTTGGGAAGCTTGCTGAGGTTTTCCAAACGGGGAATTGTGCCTGAAAGGCTTGGATTGGCTCAGGGAAGACCCTTCTGTCAACTCAGGGGGCTCCGGGCAGACATGCCAGCGCCACTGGACTCCTGGCCTAACCTTCCGCAGCCCAAGCTGATTTGCTCTGTAAGGAGACCCAGTTGGATTGGAAGCTCCAGGGTAAAAAATAGAGACAAACAGAGCAGAGCTCTGACCCACAGGAGCTTATCAGAAAGGAGGTCCAGAAAAGGAGCTGTGACCCACTGTCTAGACCTGTGGAATCATGTTCCTAAAGAGAGCAAAAATGATTTTCAGAGGGCAAATTCATGGTTTCCTGATGAACACTTTTTGGCTTAAAATAGCATCTTTCTTAAACGTTTTAAATTAAATCTCAAGAAAAGCACATTCGATGCTGAAGAACATAATAATCCACAACACAGAGAATGGGGAGGAAGAGGCAGTTTCGACATTCCGTCTTTCCTCGTTTTATGAAACCATATTTTTCTGGAAATAAAACATTTCTGTTGGCTTTGACAAAGACTAGGGAGGGAAGAAGAATCTGTGCCTAATGGAGACAGAAGAGGAGAGTGACGGAACACTGTGCCTTCCCCGGACACCTCTCCTTGTGTCCCCTTTCTTTCCAGGGATCTGGGCAAGTGTTTGGGGACTGCACACGATGGGGACAGATGTCCTGCTGTGTAGTTGCTGGAGAGCAGTTCCCAGAGCATCAGCCCAGGCCCTGTCAAGGTCTCTCCTCCCCTCTGTGAGCACATCCACTTCGAGTAGGTTATTTGGCTTTAAATAGAAATAGAGGATAGTTCACTTGTTTTTCTGCAGAATGAAGAAGGACGGAGGAGAGCAGTGTGGGAGATGAATCTGAAAATGATTGAACAGCACAACCAGGAGTACAGCCAATGGAAACACAGCTTCGAGATGGCAATGAATGCCTTTGGTGACCTGGTGAGTGTGGCTTGGGTTGCTGAATGTTTCATGTGTCCCCTCCTCAGTGTTTTGCCAAAATAATCTCAATTTTCAACATTCCACTTTCTTTTCCTTGAAGACCAATGAAGCATTCAGGCCCATAATGATTGGCCTTCAGATACAGAAGCGTGAGGAGGAGAATGTGTGCCAAGCCCCTCTCTCTGCTGAGACCCCCTCATCTGTGGACTGGAGAGAGAAAGGCTCTGCAAACCCCGTGAAGGCTCAGGTGAGCCAGTACTCAGCAGCTGCAGCTCGAGAGTAAAGGCGAAAGAAATCCGTGTCATTGCTGTGTTTGGCTGAGAAACAATGGACAGCTCATGATGTTTCAAAAGAGTTTCAGATGTGGGAGCTGCTGTTACTCTTGGTTCTGTAGCCAAGAGAGCTAATAGCTCTTGCTATTGGTTCTGTAGCCTGAGAGCTTTTTAATTTGGTTCCAGGGTCCTGTGCTTCTTGTTGGGCTTTTAGTGCAACTGGAGCCCTCGAAGGACCAATATTCTAGAAAACTGGCTATCTAGTGTCACTGAGTAAGCAGAACCTGCTGGACTGCTCTCGGGCTGAAGGCAGTGATGGCTGCAGTGGTGGTCTGATCGGTTAACCCTTCCAGTATGTTCAGAACGACGGAGGCCTGGACTCACAGGAATCCTACCCATATTGTTTAGGGGTAAATGGAGCCCCTTATCTTGTTATAAACTTGAACACTTGCAGAGAAAAGAGAAACTGTATTTCATATTCACAATTTAGATCGTAGCCTTTGTACCTGCAAACTGTCTTGATCTCATGTTCCCCAGGAGATGGATCAGTAATCAAGTAATCAAGTCTCTATCTATTTTGAAAGCTCCAATCCTGCAAATACAGTCCAGAAAATGCTGCTGCTAGTGTAACTGGGTTCTGGGTAGTCCCCAAGATGGCATACAAACTTCTGAAGGCAGTGGCTGCTGTGGGACCTGTCTCTGTGGCTTCAATGCAAGCCTGGATTCCTTCCAGTTCTGGAACCAACATAAGCATTTGCCTATGGAGACATTTAGACAAAAAATGGAAAAGTCACCATCATGCACAAGATTGAGTCATGTCGAATTTCATGTAGAATTTTGTGGGGTTTTGGTTTACACAATTGTTCATTGTGTACATGTAATATTTGTGCTGTTTCCATTTGTAATGACTGGAAACACATCCTCGTGTTAATCACTTCATAAATATATTTAAAAGGCTACATAATTTGACCAATATACTTAATTTACTATACCCTTTTGAAGTTACTAGAATTTTGAAATTTTTCATAGGATTTCACTTGAAACTGTAAAGAGCAGCTTGGTTCAAGTAATTTTGTGATCTGTGGTGTTTCCTTAGGCTGACACCCTCAAGGTAAGTTCCTATAAGTGGTCTTTTCTGGTTCATGATCTGTTATTTAGAAAAGAGATGGGGCCACTTTGTGTATTTGTGGGTGTTAGATGAGGGCCTAAGTCTCTTACCTAGCCCAAAAAGATCTAGCATTTTTTTCTTTTTAAGATTTTATTTATTTGTGAGTGAGAGAGAGAGAGCATGAGATGGAGAGGTCAGAGGGAGAAGCAGACTCCCCGAGGAGCTGGGAGCCTGATGCGGGATTTGATCCCAGGACTCTGGGATCATGACCTGAGCTGAAGGCAGTCGCTCAACCAACTGAGCCACCCAGGGACCCCAAAGATCTAGTTTTTAACCATATCTGGACTTAGGTCATTTCACTGAAAATTGAAATATCTCCCTTATCGTAGTTGATAGCTGGGTTACTATCACATGTCATATGGAAAACCTCACTCCAGCACCGAATTTTACTCTCCAGGCATTTATTAGGATCTGAAGTACAGCAGTGAACGCCTGAATCAGGGCGTTCTGGTGGTTGGTTATGTCTTTGAAGGACAGAATCAGAGAACAAAAAATATTGGATTTTCAAGAACAGGTATAAAAAGCCAAAAATACTTACCTTTGAAAAAGAAAAGGGCATCCTTTTTGGAATCAGTGCTTGGACACAAGTCCCCCAACCCTTGAGCACACTTGTGAAATCCCAGAAGTGTTAACCCCACGAGGCGGGAACACAGACATATTCATGAGACGACCACAGGAATGTACTGTCTCAAGCTGGCCAGGGTCCTGTGATGGTTTTGGTACCGTTGCATTTCTAAACTGGATTTTTTATTAATTCTGTAACACATCTGGCCCCAAGAGTTTCTTTTTTCTGTTTCCATTTGCAGTCTGTGAAAGGTCTGCGGACAGAACTCTGAGCTGGGTTAGAACTCGAGCAGGAACAGGAAGGGCCTCTCCAGATTCTTCCCGAATCTGTCCTGGCCTCTGGTGCCCTGCTCAGTGTTGGGTGTGATTGTTCATGAAGGGAAATGTGTGGTGGGTTTTCTCTCCCTCCTGCGGGCCGTTCCCCACACGTCTGTACAGACCAATCTCCCCAAGTGCCCGCGCTGGGACTCCAGGATTCCGCCTGTGTTTGGGTCAGGCAAGGACAATGGAAGTGGTTCCCTTCTTTGAGTGAGAACAAATGTGAAAACCCTCTGGGCTCTTCCCATTTCCCTGTACCATTCCCAATTTTTTTTTTTTTTTTTTAACCATTCCCAATTTTAGTAACAACAACCCTGAAGTAAGTTGGGTGTGTCCATACGGGGGTTCAGGTTCACGGACTTTCTGGACTTCAGTGTGGTTTGTCCGCTCTGTGGGTACCGCGGGGTGAAAATAAAACAGAGATATAGGATCCTTTTTGAACGAAAGCCCAACAATCGAATGCAACAAGCAATAGTTTATTTATATTAAAAAAAAAGGGAAAAGAAAAAAAAGAGAACAGAAGTGAGAAACCAACATCTTTTTACTACATTGTATAGATTAAGTAAAAATACCTGTATTCATATATATGTATATACATAATGCATATTTATATATATATACACATATACACACATGGATTGGAACATTAAAATTACATGCTTCCCAGGACAGAAGAATTAGGACACGTTCCCTCATATCAACTTAAAACTCCATCACAATTTAAAATCACTGCAAGGAAACTGACTTCCGTCATCTTGTTGGACTTCAAGTACACAAGGTTACGGAACCAGAAGCTAGATGTAAAACTCGTCCGCTGTGCACCGATGACAACGGACTGCCACACGCCACGGGGCAGGGGTCTTCCGAGTTCTCCCACAGGCCTTCCTCACCTGCAGCTGTGTCACCTTCTACCTGAGATGCGCGGGAATGAGGCAGGGGGACCATGGGCAGGTGCTGCGTGGACCCGCACGTCGACGTTTAAACAAGAGCAACAAAGACACGTCTTTCCATGAAAACAACGCCGGTCGTGAAATGACTCCAGAAGAGGGTTCCTTCCTCCCCTTTCCTTGCCAAGTGAAACACAAAAACTACTGGGGGACAAACCAGCTCAGGGCGCAGCACCTCCAGCGGTGATCAGCAGACAGCAAGGGACAGAGAGGGGGCGTCTCCTGGCGACAGCTCCTGGCTGACCCGGCTGCTCTCAGACACACCCTCTTCTGCAAAGGCACTCACATGTTGTCTGTTTATGAGGGATACAGTGGGAGTCCATGCATGGGAGTCCTTCCTACAAATACCAAAGAGATAAGCTGAGGACGTGGTCTAACAGGGACAAGAGGAGAAGTAATACACATTTTGGATAAATGTGTGTGGGTTTTTTTTTTTTTTCTTTAAAGGACAATCCGTAGTTTAAAAAATTTCATTGAAAGTGAGGAATTCCAGTAAAATTATCAGCAAGGAGCAAGGTGCTGGAGGTGAGATGTATCCAGAACAGAGAGAGGAGGGACGCTAGTTTCTCAAACGGCCAGAGGACAAGGGGATGCACGGTCTGCTCTGAAACGAGAAAGACCATCCACACACAGTGGAGTGTGTGAGCGGGAGGGACACAGTGGCAGAGAGACTGGTAAAACAGGAGGGAGGGTGGCATCCTTCCATATGTGGGCACGGGGGGATGCACCCTGAATTTCTGGATGGGAAAGAGGGGCCGCATCCCCCTGTTTTGCAGGCCAAAGAGACCCCGCCCAAGCCCAAGGCTGTCCTCACCGGGACACGACGGAGCTAATAGAGTTGTAAGATGTGCCGCTGTTGCAGCTCGAGTCATAGGCCTCCTGGCCATTGCCGTCGAGGTTGATCTTGAACACAGAGGACGCCTTCAGTAGAAAGTCCGCTGCGTCCCGACGCCCCAGCTCCCGCAGTTTGGACATGAGGATACCCACCGTGCTCTCGGGGTAGGAGGTCCATTCCCCGAGCAGGGCGTGGACCGGGCTGGGGAGGAACTCCTTGGGAGCCCCGTTGTTGGTGTTGTACTTCGCCACAAGATCGGGGAGACCCAAGTTCATGGCGAGAAGGCACCAGTCCTTCCCCATGGGATCGGGTGGGTCCAGGAGACGACAGAGCTTCCTCCGGGTCAGGAGGTTCAGATCCGAGGCATGGATGTCCATCCCGAGGCTGGCCTGCGAGTACACGTCATGACAGCCAAAGCACATGATGCTGCTGAAGCTCTCCTTGTAGCCCCCCATGGTGTTCGTCAGCGAGGTCTCCTTCAGGGTCTGCGCCCGGAAGAAGTCCCGCGGCTGGTAGATCATGACGGGCTCGTGGTGCTCCCGCAGCTGCTGGGGGCTCAGGTAATGCTTCACCGTCAGCAGCCCCGGGAGCGTGGTGGCCATGACGTTCTCCATGGTGCTGCACACGGAGTCCAGCAGGAGGCAGCACTTGATCTTTTCCGTCTCCAGCCCGCGCACCTGCACCTCGATGCCCTGGCCGTGGTTGACCAGAAGCACGAGCAGCTCGGCCCCGCGGTTGGCGATCTTGCAGCCGTTCACCCACAGGCGGATGTCTGCGTCTCCCTCCGCGCTCTGCTGGTGGATCCACCGGCACAGGTTCACCTGGACCTTGTGAAAAATGCCGCACGGGAAGGGGGTGAGGTACTCCACGGGGACGATGCGCACGCCGCCGTAGACCCGCCCCTCGTCCTCCTCGTCTGTCCAGGACCGGTGGAGGTTGTCCGTCTTGATCAGGGCGGGGATGTCCACCATGGTCCCGCTGCTCAGGTCGCGGGCGCAGATGTCCATGGCGTCCAGGATCTGCAGCAGCTCCTCCACGTCACTGTCGGGCACCAGGCGCTGGACGTCCTCCACGGTGTAGCGGCCCCGGTAGTGGTGCAGGGCCCGTGGGGTCTCCACGGACAGCAGCTTCCCCAGCACGTTGGTGCAGAGCCAGCGAGGGTCCAGGAGTAACACGTCCTGCACCGTTTCGCTCTGCATGATGTTGATCTGTCGGAAAGGACAACAGGAGGTCACACGTGGGGACCAAGATGGCCAGAGGCACCAGTTCAGAGCGCTAGGGGACCCGAACAATGATAAACTCTAAGCACATGTTGCAAAAACTGACCCAGGGCATTCATGGGGACAGATCTCGGAAATCCAACAGCGACCCAAAACACCAGCTTGAGAAGGTTCTGAGAAGGAATGAAAAGATTACCTTGGATAGTTTAAAAAAAAAAACAAAAAAATGGTCAATGCAATGAGCGAAAGGCAAAAAGAGAGAGAGATGGCAGACAAGTGCCATGAGAAAATTTTGACCGGATTCTACATTCCCAAATGAACACACAAATGAATGAAAACAACTATGACAGAAATGACTGGGACAAGCGGCAAACACTCAAATGGGGACTATATGTTTAATAGTAGTATTATATCCATGCTATGTTTCTGGAACACAATTAATTATATTGTGGTAATCCGGGTGACTCCATCCTTAGTCCTCTTGTCTTGTTCATGGTCACTCGCTGATGCCCTCCGTGGCCCAGGGGCTCTTGGAGATTAATATATGAATCTGAGAAACACCCACCAAGGCCAGGAGGGTAGGAAGCTTGCTTTGGCCCTTGGTAAAGTTGTCGAAGAGAACAAAGTGTCTCCCCTTCCTGACACACAGGTGGTGCCATGAGATCTAATTCGAAGTTAGAAGTCAGTGAGTGGCACACGGACCCTGTCTACAAAATCTGTAGACAACTGTCCAGACTTTGTGGAGACCAACAGCACAAGTGGGTCATTGCCCACCCCATCTCCCCTGCTCGTAAGTCACCTTGAATAAAACTATAAGGAGTTGCCTTCTTCGTTTTTTGGGTCTCGTTTTAGGAGCTACTTTACGGTCCCTCCTCCACCCTGTACCAGTGGGAGGATACCCCACAGCGGAGGGGCTACAAGCTCAATTATTTAGGGGTGAAATGTCTTATTTGCAAAACAAATAAGCAAATAAATAGGAGAGAGAGAGAGAGAGAGAGAGAGAGAGACAGCACCAATGGAGTAAACACTTGGTTAACTTAAGTGTGAAGCAGATGATGACTGAGCTCTTCTTGCACTTACTTCTCTGAAGGCTTAAAATTTTTCAAGAAAAAGATTAAAGTTGTTATATTATTTCATCATGTAAAATTTTAACACACACAGAAAAAAAGGTCTGGAAAGCGATGCCTGCAGGCAGTGGTGTTAGAGAGGAGGAGGGAGGAACGAGGCTGCACAGGACTTGGAGCGTCACCTGTCACCTGTGTTTCTTTAAAAAGCAGAAGTCTGCGAGACAGAAAACGGACAACACCCAGAGGCAGCTGCGCTCTGTGCCGCACCTCCCTCCTCTCCTCCCTCTGAACCCAGAGCCGCTTCCCTTCTCACATGGAGGCGGAGGCTCCTGACTGTTGGTACCAGGACCACCTTCTAGTCTACACTGCAGTTACAGCTTTGAGAGCCCCTCTGCCCACGAGTGTGTTCCAAATGGTCCCTAGAATGACAATTCCGGGAGGGTAGAGCAGATCTATTGCTTGTTAGGCATTTGGAGGGACCTCAGGGTCAGGGAAGACTGAGACACTGGCCACACGGGAGCAGACTAAGGGGACAGATGACTTCGTGCAGTGAGGGGTCCCAGAGCAGAAAGACGCATCAGGACAACCGGTGACATGTGCCTAAAAGCTTCCTTACCAGTGGGCAGTAACAGCCTGGGGGAGGGACTGGTGGCCAAGCAGAGCCCGGGCACCTGACAGATTCCCCTTCCTTACTCCTACTATCGGAGCTTCACTTACTCACTTAAAGTCTCAAGGGCAAGGAGAATAAAGAATACAGTGGATTATACCCTTGCTCTAGAAACTGCTGGTCAGATATCAGAAGACAAGAGAAGACTGAGTCAATGGAGAGAGTTTATTATTACGGTTACTCTTATCTTATAATGTAAGCTGGGATTCCGGTCCTTGGATTCAATCACTTTAAAGCAGAGCGGTAGGGGCCTGTAGATTACCAGCAGTTTCAGCAGAGTTCGGAGGCTCCCACTCTCACTGCCTGATGCTCTAGTTTTCAGGGTCACCAGATTCAGTTTTAATGTCAGGCCTATCTGACTCACACACACGGGCCTTGAGTCAAGGGGACACTGAGACTGGACCGGAAGCTCCTGGTGTCTAGAATTCTCAGAACTGCTTCTGGGTCTTCACGTTCAGAACTGCTCTTCGTGGCCCGGACTAGCCTCAACTGTCCCCTGATGTCACAGGATGGAGGAACGAAAAGGCTAGGTCCCCTCTTTGGGGACAGGCAGAAGAGGCGATGAGAACAGAAGTCCCAAGCCCCAGTGCTGAATGCCACGCACGCAGGAGCAAAGATCTCCATTTCTGGGTCATTTCTGGGGGACCCTGCTTGCTGGGTGAAAGTGTCTCTGATGTCCTCTCGTCACTGCCTTTTCTCAATAATCTGTAAGCCCCAAAGTCTGTTTAGGTTTTCAGCCCATGGGGCAGAAAATCACAGCTAAGCACTGGGTGCCCCAGGACGAGAGGAGAGAGGCCCAGTTGCCCCGTGCGGCAGGAACTGTGCCCCCTAACTCGCACAAGCGGGGAAAATGAGCAAACCCGCACACAGCCACGGGACAGCTCTCAGGGGGCACGGGGGAGCAGAGAACTCCGAATATCACCCGAATACCACCCGGGCCCCACGTCTGGATAGATTGTGGGTGGCTGGTCAGTTTCTACTCGGCTCTGCGGGCTCAAAGCCCCTTCCGAGGCGGCAGAAACACTCCCGTGGAGCCCCTCCCCCGCCCCAGCCCGGGCCCCGCCCCCTACCCCTACCTCGCCTGCGCTGTGGAGCTGCTGGGCGATGCGCCGGAGGTCTCCCTCCCTGGCCAGCGGGTTCAGCTGATCCTGCACGTCATACACAAACTGCTGCAGCGACATGAGCTGGTTGGGCCCGTTGAGCTTCCTCCAGGAAGGCAGCGTGGAGATGATCTTCTCACACAGGTGCGTCATCGGCGGGCACACCTAGAACAAGCAGGACCGGACAGGTCAACCTGCGGCCCAGGGCGCTCCCTCGGAGAAGCCCAGGGAGAGGGGATGGCGCTCTTTTCAGCACCGTTGCAAGAAATATTCGGGATGAGTTAGGGCTTTTTTGTTGGGCAAACGGGCCCAGTTCTTTCTTTACAGCGCCGCCTCTCCGTGAAACCCGGTTACAAGCGTCAAGTAGTACATGGACGCTTTCGTTTCTACGGCGAATGGTTAAATAGGGGGGAGGCTTCATAACAAGGCATTTGGAACAGGGACTCAATCTCAGTGCTCCTTGGCCCCAAAAGCTGTGTTCCATCCTGCCCTGGAGCAATTCTTTCAGCCACAAGATGGTCACTTGATGAGCAAAGGGACAGGAAAAGAGATGAACCGTCCTTAGCAGTATCCCAGTGGGTTTTTACCAGTAAATTAGGTATTCGTGGGAATGTTGTGGATAAATACAGTTTTAAATGAGACTAATTCTTGGTAACAGGCTTGAAATAGATTTCTTTCTTAAATTATTTCCAAAAATTTTGAGTATAGTTGACACGCAACCTTACGAGAGTTTTAGGGCGTGACGCAGGGAGTGGACCAGTCCACAGGCTATGCCAGGCTCACCACACAAGTGTGGTGACTTCTGTCACCGCCCACTGTTACTATACTATGGATGATATTCCCTATGCTGTGTCTTTTATTTATTTATTTATTTATTTATTTATTTATTTTTTAGATTTTTATTTATTTGACAGGGATCATAAGTAGGCAGAGAGGCAGGCAGAGAGAGAGGGGGAAGCAGGCTCCCTGCCGAGCAGAGAGCCCGATGGGGGCCTCAATCCCAGGACCCTAGGGCAATGACCTGAGCCAAAGGCAGAGGCTTTAACCCACTGAGCCATCCAGGCGCCCCTATGCTGTGTCTTTTATTCCTGCGACTTACTCCCTCCACAGCTGGAAGGTTGTAACTCCCACCCGCCTTCACCTATTTTGCCCATCCCCCCACTCCCCTTGAAATTGATTTTTAATCTTTTAATTCCATTAAATAAATCATCTGTGTGACAGACTCAGATAATCTGCACACCATCCTAATTAAAAAAGCCAGCCATATACTGCCCTGCATCATTAACCATGTAGTCCCTTCTCAAATCCTACCTTTAGGTCAGCTAAATTCCACTCCCTATTCATAAAACAAAGTTCCCAGGCAAAAAGGCGGTCTGTGTGATGGGTTCCATCTGCTCAGCCTCAGAAGTTGAGGGTGGGGGTTGTGAAGCAGACAATCTCACCACCTCCCAGTTCAAACTCTGAGCCCAGAGCAGAGCCCCTACTGCCAGCTGGTGGGGAGGGGCTGGGGTCCTTCACAGACCACTGTTCCCGATCAATGCCCACTGGTTTCTGTGACGGGGTTCTTCTGAGACCCCCCCCCCCCCCGCCAGACTACTCCCCACTCACTGTGCCTTACTGGAGATCCCACTGGAAGGCAAGAACTGGCCTTCAGGTGGGCCCAGAGTTTTCCTAAAGATTCCTACAGCACATCGGGAACTGGAGCCTGGTGTGAAGGGGCATGTCCCAGCAGGGAAGCAGTAAGCTCTAAGTGGAGCCACCGCCCCCCCCCCCCCCCCCCCCCCCCAAGGGAAGGAGAGACACAGGCTCCTTGTTCCCACCCAGGAGGCTGGGGCAGCAGCAACTTTTCAGGGAGCATTCTGCCCTTGGGATGTTTACCCTTTTGTGTCAGCTCCAGAGAACTTTTCGAGTATTATAGAGCAGCAACCTTTTATGGGTCAGAGGCACTGAGAATATTTTTTTCCAGTCTATTTCACCTTTTAACTTTGTTCATGGAATTTTTTTGACAGAAAAGAAATTTTAGCTTCCATATTGTCAAATAGATACTTTCTTTGAAAACTCGTAGGGTTCCCTGTATGACCTAAAAGGTTTTCCAAAGCAGTACCAAGTTATTTTAAAAACATAGTCAAGATATTGTGGGGGTTTTTTTTCTTCTTCTTTTTGACATTTAATAGGTTTAATCCACCTAGAATTTATTTTGGGGACTCTCAGTGAGTAGAATTCAATCTCATTTCATTCTAGAATAATAGCCAGTTGTGTCAGATCACGGATGAAATCACATTTTCCCCCAAACTGAAACAACATCTTTGTCTTCTACTAAATTTCTGTAGATGTTGTGATTTACTTCTACACTCATTTACTCCGCTTATTGATTTTTTAAATTTTGGATTAGCTACACAGTTTTTATAATATGTTATTTATTCTTCCACTGAAATTTTAAGATAAAAATCCCAATCCAATTATCTCATTCCCGAAAGATGTATGCTGGAACTGTATTAACTCTAAGAAGTGCCTCTGGCTTTTTTTTTTTTCAAATTTACTTATTTATGGAGGTGCCTATGTGACTCAGTCGGTTAAGCAGTTGCCGTGGCTCAGGTCACGGGTCCTGGACCAAAGTCCTGTATCAGGCTCCCTGCTCCTTGGGGAGCCTGCTTCTGCCCCTCCCCCTTGCTCATGCAAGCATGCACACCCCTCCTCCCTCTCTCAGTCTTGAATAAATAAGCTCTTTTAAAAATAAATTTATTTATTTTAGAGAGAGAGGAAGAGAGCATATACAGAAGGGCGGGGTTGGGGGGACAGAAGGAGAGAATCCTCCAGCAGACTCCGGGCTGAGTGTGGAACCTGGTGTGCGGCTAGATCTCACGGCCCATCAGATTGAGACCTGAGCCAAAACCAAGTTTGGACGCTTAACTGACTGAACCCCGCAGATGCTTCTCTCCATTTTCTAAATATCGCACAGTAAGTCACTTCTGGGTGGTTTCTGTGATTTGTAAAAGGCCGTGTTACTAAAACTGTCAGAATCTCATACACCCAAAGGTGACCCCATGTCCATAACCCCTCAGCTCCAGGCCCCCTCCTTGTTCTCACCCTTCTTTCCTCCCAGAGCAACGGGACACAAACACGGCCCTGTGACTGCCCTGTCCCGGGGCCCCTGAGGACTCAACCAAACCACAAGGATAGCACGAACAGATCGGCTCTGGGGTGACCTCATGGTCTGGGCAAAGGTGGGCCTGCAGCCTCCCGGCTCACTCACCGACACAATCTGGCTCCGGATGTCTTGCAGGTGACTTCGAAGGACCTTCATGTCCTTAGAGCCCGAAGCGCCAGCATCCAGAACAAATAGCTTGTTTGAAATGTGAAGATCGTTTCCAAACCTGAGGGAAGAGCAGCGGCCTCCTCAGGGTGCTGCGGTGCCCCCGGGAGCCAGGCTTCTGCTGGCCAGAAACCAGAACATTCTTGTGACCTTGCAAAGGCCAACCCTCCCTTGCCGTCTGCTGGCATCCCCTGGCGGGAGGGGTGGGGACCCGCATGCTCTGAGACCTGAGGATGGTGGCTGCTGAGGGACGAGGGGCAGTTCCAGTCCCACAAAGCGGCAGGCACACAGTATGGGAAGATTTCAGGTCACCTGACGCAGGACAGATGAGGCCTGTGCCTGCCCCTTGCACGCTAAGAGGACGGAGGCCGTCACAGGGTGATGGCGTAAGAGCAGACGATGGGCCTGACAGTCACACCTTCGATGGAAAATATTAGTACGAGCCCTTTTTTTCCTATCAGGAGGACCACAGGAAGTGTCTGCAGACAATCAATCGAGAATTCACATTACTGTCAAAGCTGCAGCTTCCAGATTTTTTTGACAGATGCTATGTAAAAATGCGTATTTCTACACTGTGACCCGTGCACATCCACAATGATTGATGAAACAGAAATTCTACAAAAACACGTGCCAGGAATCTCACGCTGGTATTTCCCCCTCCAGCCCCTCCTACTTTCCAGATCAGGTCAGGACCCCCAAGTGACTGTCACGAGCCCCTCATGAGCGGCAACTTTGCCTTGAGTGATACTGCTCAGTGGTAAGAAGACCATCGTCAGAGGAACTGAGAGCAAAAGCAACAACCACCACCGGGGGTCTTCATCAACATGGTGACCACAGTTGGTGACACTGCATTACACGACAGACATTTGCTAAGGGTTGAGCTTAAACATTTTTGGGGGAGAAACATTCTCACCAAAAAATAAGAAATAAGGAGAAGAGAAGGAGGCGTAATGATGGATGTGCTAACTAGCTAGACGGGCACCGATGCCAAATCTGATAATGTCATCTGTCGGGTGGAGGTGCCTCCAGAAAGCGGAAACTCAGTGCATGAAACCCCTAACAGAAGATCCCCTGGGGCACTGGCTACAGGGGGTCAGGAAAGCAATGCATGCTTTGTTGTTTTTTATCCCATGCTCTTTACTTCTGTTGCATCTGTTATGTTTTCAATGTTTTGATACAAATAAAAACCATGCCACAGAAGTCAACCAAGCAAAGGAGACCTCTGGTCTCCGTAAGCTCTGTGGGATGGCCCCTGTCACCAGCGACGCCCTCACCTGTTCCTGATCTCCTTGAGCAAGGACGTGTCCTTGTCATACCCAAACTCGCCTCCAGCCGGCCGAGGCACATTCATGATGTCGGCGTGGGTGGCCACCAGGACCACGTGCAGCGGGTTCTTCAGCTTGCCGCCGAAGGCTGGGGGCAGAAAGCAGGTGTTTCACAGGTGGGTCCTCCTTCCTGGCTGCCTTGAGTTCCCTGGGGGAGGGAGGCCGTGCTGGCCTCTGGGAGGTGCAGACTGCCCGCTGTGTGGGCTCAGCCTGAGAAGGCCTGGGCCTGGCCAACATCGGGATGAGCCTGTTTCCTGGGCTCAGACCACAGAACACGAGGGAGCTTCTCAGCTCTCCCTCTGGGGGGCCCTGCTTGCATGGTGTGGGGAAATCAAACTCCGAGCAGGTGCACCCTTTACCAGACAAAGAAAGCCCTCCGAATGCAGCGACACCCAGAGATGGCGGAGAGGGCCTCCTGCGGTGCACACAGCCCACCAGCCTCTCCTTAGCTCCTTAGGGTTTAGGAAGAAAACAGCCAAAAGAACAGGAAAGCAAGAGGAAGAGTGGGGGTCCCCTGAAGAGGTTAAGTCCAATTATTTGATTATTGCATGAATTTCAAAGAACAAAACAGATAGCCCAGTGCCCACCCTGGAAGGCTGCTCCTTTTTGTTTTGTACACGAAGGAACAAAAGTGTATTGGAGGTTGTCTTCTGCTCTAGGAATAGAGTTAAGAGAATATGTTCACACTCATTAGGGTCCCTTCCGTTCTTGATGGAACCACACAACAGAGGAGGGCCCGTTCTGCTTTTTCATCACGTAGGCAGAGGCACAGAGACCATCAAAGGACGAATTCCACTTCCACCCAACAAAAGTGACCACAGCTCTAGCATGTAGGGAGAGAGTGACACGTGGTTCTCAAGGAATTGCTCGGACCTGGTCTCTGAGGCAGGAAAATGTGATCCTGTAATAACTCCCTGTGAACAAAGGGAGCGGCCGGGCCTCAGGAACCGTCCAGAGCGGGAATCTAGTCATGGGAAGGAGAGACCGGGTGTGGGGGAGCCTCACAGTTAGCCCCGAGCTGTGGATCCTCCCGGCGGGAAGGGCGCCCCCACCCCAGACCTGCTAGCTTACCAATGGGCTCTTCAACTGGCACGAGAGACTTTAGGAAATTCAGCCAGAAAATCACTTGGTTCAACTGGATCTCGTAGGGTTCTTCCAGACTGAAAACGATGACGTGGATGGATGTGGGATCGTTGGCGGCAAAGTAGTCGTAACAGCAGAAGTACACAGGATTTCCAGAGAATTCCCACACGCTGAAATCACCGACGCCTACAGAGAGGAGAGATGACTTATCTGTACCACCACCAGCAAATGCCAACCACAGTTTTTTGTTTTTGTGGTTTTTTTTTAACAGTTTAGGGCCTGCTGAGGGAAAGAGTGGTGTCCATACCACCCAGCTGTTTATCTATACACTCCCACCTTCCCCACAGGAATGACTCCTCACGAGGAAGGAGTCAGAGCCAACTGGTGGCTTTGGGCTCCCCATCAACAAACTCACACAGTCAGAGAACGTATGTGATAAGATTCCCTACCTTCAAAGAAGTATAAAATCCTTTTTGGAACATGACAGGGTATATGTGATGTTGAATGTAAAAGTCACTGAGATATGTAATTTAATTTTGGTTAAATTACCAAATATAACCAAATTATTTATTTAATTATTAATAAATATAACAATGTTTTATTAATAATAACAATTATATATAATTGTTATTAATATATAATATTATATATTATAAATTATATTATATATAATATAAATTATATATAATTGTTATTATATATAATAACAATTATATATAACAATAATTATATATAATATTTTATATATGTAATATGTATAATTATATAATATAATAATATAATATAATAATATCAATAATAAATTTATTTAAATTTAAATTTGGTTATATTCACGTTCCTCAGGTGAGGAAGTGACCTGCTCAGGTAGGTCACCTGCACAGGTGAAAGATGCAATGGTTGATTAGCACGGTCTGCATCTGACGGAGGGAGCTGTGAGGAGGTGGGGTCCATACACTCAGCCAGCGTGGGGGGCAGTGGAATACACAGGGGCATCCCTAGCCCTACACGGCCACATCTCAGCAAGGCAGTGACCATCCACGCACTGGCCTCTGGGGTAAGCAGGCAGGACCATTTATGTTGTAGGATTTCAAGCTCCCTTTCCCCAATTCTTCCCCTCGGTGCTAATTTTGGGCCAGAAATTCTGCAATCCACCATTATTCAGGAAGATCCAAGGGCACTTTTGGAGCCTCGACTTGGAGCACAGGCAGCCCTGGGCACGGGACTCTCTAAGTCTGTCCGCTGAGGCAGTAGTGTGGAGGGTTCCGGAGCACAGGCACAGGTCCTCTAGCACTGGGAGCACTGGGAGCCAGATCTCGGGTGGGGCAGGGGCTGCGAGGAGTCGGGTGAGCGAGGGGTGCTGGGGACAGGCTGCCCCTCTCCCGATGCTATGACACTAGCTCAGCTCCGGACCACAGACAACACTCCGCTTTTAAAAAAGAAAATGCCCGTGGGCTTTAATTCTACATCCCTGGACCCAGTGGTTCTCCTAGTGGGCAGCAGCCTCACTTGGGAACCTCGCCCCCCCCCACCTCCTGGCTCAGCAGCTCTGGGGGGCAGGGTGGCAGTCTGAGTCTTCACAAGCCTCGCAGGAGACCCGTCTGCACCCCGGAGATGAACAGCTCGAGGTGACACACATTGACGTCTACCGTTCACGGGGTTCAGGGTAATCACGGAGCCGACGGGAAGATGCCTCCGACCGGCATTGTCCGAGCACCTCCCCTGTGCAGGACACTGGAGTGGGCGCTGGAATCAGCGCATACGGTCCTCACAGGTGGGTCTCAAAGAAACTGCTTTATCCCTGCTCTAGACCTTCTGCTCTAGGAATAGAGTTAAGAGAATACATTCACACTCATTAGGGTCCCTTCCGTTCTTGATGGAACTGGCTGGCATTCAAGTGACAAAGTGGGCCAATGGGGGGCCCGGGAGCTCCAGGGGCTGGATGGGGGGTGACACAGTGACTGCTAGAGAAAATAACCTTCCAAGGGAACATTTGAAGTGTCACCCCCTTGGAAATGTTTGAGGGCAAAGAACACATGGGAAATTTTGCCCTTGGAGAGAATCGCCCGTGCCTGGGCTGCCTAGCACCAGCCACGAGTGCAGATGTGGTCAAGGATAACTCTTCTCACACCTGCATTTGTCAAACTGCCAGCGGGATAGTATTTTATAAGTTTTCTCATCCAAGTGGATGTTGGGCTCTGCCAAGAAAATGTATTGATTTATTCAACATTTTCTGAGCACCTACTGTGTGCTTGGGGCTCTGCTAGGTGCCCAGGAGGACAGGGGGTTTAGTTTCACTCCTTACAGGTAGGAACCAACTGTGCTTCACTGGGCTACTCCCTCGGTCACTCTGTGTGGCTCTTTCTCTGTCCTTGTGGGGCTGTGACAGACGCGGGGGACCGCTCCCTCAGGGGGAGGACTTACAGTCCAGGGAGAAGGGAGACAGAAGGTGCTCCCCAGTGGGGTGCATGGGCCACTGTACCGTTCAGATAAGCATTCTGGATGTCAATGGCCTTAGTGGACTGGTCGTCGGCTGCGCAGTGTGGGTGCTGGGGTGGGGCCACCAACACCTCCAGGGTCCCTCGCGTGAGTCCCGGCTCGAACATCATGCTACGGCTCCTCACGCTCACGTGCTCGCAGCCCGGGTACAGGTTGCTGATGCTCACGGACACTGCAAGTGGACGGGAGGCGGTGAGAACAGGGCTGCCTGAGTGTCTACTCCCCCCAGCCTGGCCCGTGCCTTGTCTCTTCCCAGGACACTCTCGTCCCCACACCCTGCTGCTTTGGGCTGGCCCCGTGGGCCCCCCACGTGTGGGTCAGGGGTGTTGCCCTGGTTCTTCCTGTCCGCTCCACCTCCCGCAGCCCTGGCCTGTGCTGCTCAGTGCCAGAGGCGGACCCCAGAGACAGACTCAGACACCACCCCCCAACCCCCCCCTTGCGCAGCGGCTTCATCCCGGGGCTTCCAGCTTTCTCAGGAACAGAGTATCTTCCTCTGGTCTTTCCGCCCCAGGGGAGGGAATGGCTTCCTTCTGTCCCAGGCCTTGAATGCTTCACCGTCTCAGCTCCCCTGACTGTGCCCATGACACTGTCCTTCCATTAACATCCCCATCAGGACCCTGACTGAGGCCGATGACGCCGTCCCACTCTGGGCCATGAGATTGTGTCAGGCTGACCGCAAGAGGATTCTACCCACTAGCAGGCCAGCTTGTCCCAGGCAGAGCGGACGGGATTTGGCAGGCAGTCCTGAACCTCACTGAGTTCTCGTTAGGACAGAGTTTGTGTCCGGTATCATAAAAATGATCATTTCACAGGGAGACAGAGGCATCAGAGGGAAAACATTCATCGTTGCTCACTGCTGACCCCTAGTGGTGGGAAGCGGCAGG
>NW_022631615.1:0-45400 GCF_010015895.1 Lontra canadensis
GTTTATATCCATAAACATCCGAAGTGGCAGGAGGGTTTGAAATGATCCTGTCAGTAAACAGACCATTTATTTTTTTTAATCTGAGAACTTGTTGAAAAATCACTCTAGATTTAAAAGGTAAGTTGTTTCCCAAATGTAATCATAAAAAAGGAACAGAACAGAAATTAAAAGGGATCACTGCTTTCAGAAGGGAGTCACGTTCCCTTGCTTCGGTGACAGACAGACAAGGTCACGAGTGAATGGCAAGGATCTTGAAGCCTTAACCAGATTTGGAAAATGCAGAATCACAAGCCAATAGTGGTTGTCTGGTAGCACTTGCTTATTAGGTAGCAATACATAACTGAAACAGAGCGTATTAATGATAGATGAAGAAATCCGCAAAGAGGCTTCTGGATGTGTGTGGGGGTCTGGAATATTCTCTCTCAACTACAAGTTCCGAGAAGGCCATACCCTTATGTGCTTGATCACTGCTAAATTCTGTGTAACTAGTACACACTAAGAAAGTAGCAGTGATTTAACTCATTGGTTAATTAACTTTACCATTTCACGCAAGTGACAGGTTCACATGTAACTTATTTTAGTTATTTAACATGTGGATGAGGATTAAAGACGATTTAAACTCCTCCTTATGAGGATTCTTCCTGAGATTTGCAATTATGCTAAAAATATTTCGCAGTTGGCTCCTGACAAGCTACATCAAAGTCACCCGGCAAATGGAAAGGACCCATAAGTGGAAAGAACAAAAATTTTTGAAGCAACATGTTATTACAGGACATAATGATCCTTAACATGCTAATTGTTTGTCTCAACTATACCCAAGGAAGTGCTCTAAGATTTAATTTTTCCCCTCGGTGGCAATTCTTTCCTTTGTTATTTCTTCCCTGCAAGGTAATTTGCATTTGAAAAAACGCTTCCTACTGTTTTTACATCATTGCAAACCTTCATTAAGGAAGTAAGAGTAAAATTATGCATTTCAATCATGGAGCTCCCATGACAGTGTGGGACAAACTTGTAATTTTATATAGTGCTAGTTTCTGCAGCAGGAGCTATCGCTATGCAGCCTGCAACACTGTTTTTTTTTTTTTTTATGCCTCTCAGCCCGGAGTACAGGCCTCAGGCCTCTATGACCACTGGTCAATGTTGGTGACTGGAGAGCTGAAGGCATGAACACTGGAAGTTTATAGGAACTGCACTGCAATAAATGTCCCTTAAGAGGGGCTGCTCTGATGAGCATCCTATTTGCAGAGGTTAATAAAGAATTCAGAAAATAACTGAATCACTCTAAGTTCCAACTCTCAGTCACATAATCATGATCCTTTGGATGGGAGACAAGGAAAAGTAATTTTATATGACTGAGCCTTCCAATAATAATGTTTCATAATGCTGAAGGCCCATCTTCCATTTCATCAATGGACATTATTAGATGAGCATGCCATAAAAATAAATAAATAAAACTCAAAAGCCTTTTAAAATGGGACTGGCTGGCCAGAAACAAGAAGACTGCTGTAGAGAAAAATTGAACCTTCCAAAAATGAAATAGAAAAAATGACCATTTTTCCACCTCGTCGATTTCTCTCGTGTTCTTACTACCCCATGGGTTTAACGTGTGCCCTGGATTCTGCTGTCAACCAGAGGACAGCCAGGCCGCTGTCTGCAGCAGCCATGATCTCACACTGTCACCAAGTGAGAGCTACTCTGTGCCTGAATCAAAAACTCATCAAAATCTCTGATTCAAAAGCGGCAATGAGGTTATCTACTTTGACTCCTCAGTAGAGGCACGGACCTCCTCCACAAAAACCTGTTTCCGTAGTCTTAGGACTTCTCCTGGGATTTCTAAAAACCGGGAGCTCATGTGGGGACCGGTCCCTCTTCAGGTGGTTCTGAATAAAACAGCTCTCCCTAGCACTGATCCACAATCTCTTTCCTACGTCTTCGATCTGTTGGTCTCATACAGTCTCTAGCCAAATATCCTCTGACCCCTCTGAACACGGTAAATTGCCAACTTAACTCTCCTTCAAAAATGTGAAGACACGGCGGCAACTGGGTGGCTCAGTGGGTTAAGCCTCTGCCTTCGGCTCAGGTCATGGTCTCAGGGTCCTGGGATCGAGCCCCGCATCGGGCTCTCTGCTCAGCACAGAGCCTGCTTCCTGTTCTCTCTCTGCCTGTCTCTCCGCCTACTTGTGATCTGTCAAATGAATAAAATCTTAAAAAAAAAAAAGTGAAGACACTTAGAAGGCTCCCCTTCAAGTGTCCTCAAGTTCTTCCAATTGTTTTTTCTTCAGCCCTGAATTTTAGAGCAGCATTTCCCAAAACAAAGGTAAAGAGGGAACTTAGGAACCTCTGAGTTAAACACATTTAAATAGGTTTCTTTCCTACAGGCCTTCTTGGAAATTCTTATGCTTCAAAACAAAAGAAATTACTTCTATTACTACTTCGGGGAACAAACAATTTGGGATGTTGTCTTAGACTACTTACAATCCTGATTCTTTACTCTAGGAACAATTTCGCCTTTTAATGTCCCCAGAATTAGATCCCAAATTCAGGGAAGGACTAAGCTGACCAGTGTGAACATAATGGATACCCACTTCCTGGTCTGGAGGCTATCCATCCAAAAGAGATGTATGGGAATCCAGCTGACTGGACTATGATTCCCACGTCTCCAGCATCTTCATCTTTCCAACACCAAGTACCCAAAATATGCTTAATAATTATTCATTGAGCAGATATCGTAATAGAGGACGAAAGACTTCAGTGAGGACCTAGAACTCCTTAGGAAAAAACCACAAATCTCTCTCCCACTAAAGTATCAAATATGGCTCAGCATAAGGTTGAACCTAGAGACACTAATGTTATTTCCTAGGTTTCTATGACTTTGACTTTTAGACTAGAAAATCGTGCTCATGGACCCAATAAACAAATTCACTGAATCAGTAACTTCAAAACCTAACCAGACTCTTTTTCCAAGTCTATAGGTATATAACCACAATCACAGAAGCTCAGTTGAATTGCTAAAGACAAGCAGAATCAAAGAGTTCTAGGACATTTTTAGTTTGAAGGAAACTTAGAGAATATTTAGCCTAGATCTTCATTTTTATAGAAATAAATACAAGCTTTTAATTTGAATAATAGGGGAAAATCAATTCCAAATACCTGACCACTAATAAAAACTATGCAGCTGAGGCCTGGGATGATAGTAAGGGATTTGGTTAAAGCAAACCAAGAATCTTCATTTATGGTAATGTAGTACTTCCCTAAAGTAAGCTTTACTAATGCCTGCTCCTGGTCCCCTTGGCACTCACCATTTTTGAGCACATCAATCCCACATCTTCCAACTGTCAACACCTGAAACTAGTTGCCTGAGGACTTTTTCTGGCTACCAGAGCCCTTGTGGCCGAGAACGGGGAATGCCAGAGAGTTAATACAGCAGATGACAGCCCTCAAATCAATGAGGGAAGGGGAACTGGATGATCAACACCCCAGCAACCTTGCCCCTAAAGTGGGATTATGTCAAAGCATATTCTACAGTTCCCCAGCAAGACTGAGCCCCAGTTGCTCACAGTGGTAACTGGCTCTGAAACACGTATGTGGTAGATAGAATAATGGCCCCAAAAGATGTCTGCATGCTAATACCCAAAAGCCATGATATGTGATGTTATTACATAGCAAAGGGGAATTACGGTTGCTAATTAGCTGAGTTTAAAACAGGGAGATTATCCTGGATTATCTGGGTGCACCCAATATAATCACAAGGGTCCTTCCAAGTGGAGGAGAAGACAGAAAAGGAGAGTCAGAAGGAAATCTGACTATGGATCTATGGTCAGAGAAACGCAACTCTGCTAGTTTGGAAGCTAGTTAGAAGCTAGAAAAGGCAAGGAAACAGATTCTTCCCTAGAGCTTCCAGAAAGGAATGCAGCTGTGCGGATATCTTGTGTTTACCCCAGTGAGACACAGGTTGGACTTCTGACCTATAGAACCATAAGCTAATAAATTCCTGTTTTTTAAGCCACCAAGTTTGTGATGATTATGGCAGCCACAGAAAACTCACACAACACAATTTATTGGCTTCCTTCCCTCCTGTCTCATGTCTCCACTCTCCCGCTGATGTTTTCTGCTGTCATCTCCCGTAAGAACTCCTCAAACTCAAATCCTTGCATAGGGTCTGTTTTGAGTCCAAATCAAAATATTGCTACCATATTTCTCTTACTTTTATATGTACGTGATCCCATATGTTTTTTAACCTACAGAATATTTAAATTGTCACTTATCCAAACCAAAACAAAAGACACTAAACTTCTAAAAGCAAGACTAAATTTTCTGTGTATTAAAGCACCAGAGCAAATAAAGACACATAATAAAAGTGTGATATTACCAACAATGAATATTATCAGAATGCCCACTATATATGTAAATTCAGAATTACTTAAGTCTACAATCTGTTGGTTTTAATGACCTTTAATATCTCAAACTCCACAGACTGTCCATTTTTGACCTATTGCATCACTACCCAAGTTACAGTTTTAAAGACAAATCTGATTATCTTTACTTGTTCAAAAACGTCAGTATTTTCTATTGCTTGTTAATGTCCAGGCTCCTTACCTGGCACCCAGAGCCCTCCAATATCAAATATTAAACTTATTTTCCAGATGTCTTTTCCACTACTTCCCTTCATATACTACTTGGACCAGCCAAACTAAAATCTTTGCTATTCTATGCACACTTCCCTTTCTTCTTCTCACATTATTTCTTCTATGGTGTTTGACCCATTATCATTATCATCAACTCAAATCCCAACAATCCTTTAAGGTCTAAATATTTGCACTATGAGTCCATGCACAAGTGAATAAATGCATAAAAATGAAAGCTCCATGTGTAGAAGTTGCCTCTCCTATCCAGAGATACACCGTGGGAGAAAGAGCAGGAAGACAAGTACCTAAAATGATGAAAAGGGCGACTGACCCACACTGGGTTCCATGCCCCTCTTTGTGCTGAACCATCATTGGCTTTGTTTTTTGTGACTTTATATTCTATTCTCTGCCAAAGCAGCACGTTCTCCCCTACTTGTCAACAACTGGATTCTTCATTCATTTACTTACCGAGGATATTCTGTTCCCCAAAAAAAAGGCTTCTGTAGCTCTCCCGCTGGAAACCCTGGGAGAAAGATAGGCAAAATTGTAAGGGATATAGAGATTGATTCGATGACGAGTACTTGGTTCAAGCTTTAGCCTGGAAGTTCCAAATGTCCATCTGAAAGGTCCTCCTCATGGAGCTAGGAGCACTCTAAGAGAGTCAACTGTTTCTAAAATGATATTAATTCAACAGAGTTTGAAATAAGGGCATCACATTAGTTTCAAGGACATCACTTTGCATGAATACTCTGTTGACACTGTCGAGCCTGCCGTGAACCGGACTCCTTCATACAGTGTGTGCAGGAGGATTCTGGCTGTCCAGCAGCTTTCCCTCATATAGAAAGGGCCAGCTACATGGATACACAACCTATGTGGCCAAAGGGGCTCCCCCCTAGGTGCCCCACTTGCATGCAGAACTCCACTAGACCCACAATGTGTGGGAATCCAGTGAGATGCAAAGTGAGTACAGGCAAAGCGTGTGACATCCAGGACTGAATGGATGGGCCCTCCAGAGGCCCTTTCCATTGGAACCAGTATTTGATTGCCCAAAAAAGAGACAGTGGCATTCTAAGAAACATGAATGACCAAGGAACCCTATCATATCCTTTCTTACTTTAGTTACTACTTCTCTGTATTAGCCAACCACATACACTGAAAATTACATAGAAGGAAAGGAAAGACAGGACGACCCGCAGCTCCTTCTCCTTTCAGTCCTCCCTTACTCATCAGTAAACCAGAGGCAGAAAACGTGAGTAGAATGTACATGTATTAAGAAATAACATCAAAGCTGCTGGGTTCGTTTTGGGCAGTGTTCCCACTGGCCTGGTAAGAACAAAATTCCTATGTGTGTATAGGTTACAAAATACAAACTGTAAAATTTTGGTCATTCCACACACAAGTTAAAAGCTCTTACGTTTTCATTTAAAACTGACATTGCACAATATATAGATGAACCGTAAACTTATGCTGATGGCTGAAAATGTTGATTTTTCTTACAACTCAACAATGACATTAAAGAACAAATAAAAAACCTGACGAGTCTAGAGAAAGGTCACGGAAGGCAGGACAAAGCTGCATACTTGAGCACCTTTAACTGCACTCCTTCTGGCTCTCTGAACAGGGGGCCCCCATATTTTCATCCAGCACTGGGCCTTGCAGATTAAGTAGCCGGCTTGGTGCAGATGAGCAGGAGAAATGTTTTGCTTTGGTATTGCAACTCCCCACTGGATCTGGCACCCTGGGCTGATCCTGAGAGCTGCATTCCCAAGTCTTAACAATCCGGAATGCAAACAATAGTAACAGAAGACACAACAGCCAGAGAGAGAGAGCGAGGACAAGGACAAGTGAGCAGCACGTTCTTCAATGCCCTCGCCTGCTCCACTGCTCTAGCCCCAGTGAGACTGAAAGCTCTTTTAGGATTAAAATATTTTCTCTTCCCTCTCTTCCTCTCCACATTCTGTCTACACCCCAGCTACGAGATGATACTACAACACTGGGAGGAGAAGCGAGGGTGAGAAAGCAAATTCTTAGTTTAGAAGTGAAATGTTAATTCCGTATACCCATTCTTTATATTTTCTTCATATCAGTTTGAGATTTCAAGGGACAAAAGCCTCATGGCAAAAACAGAGGTGGGTCCAGCTGGAGTTCTCTCTTCCTGTTACTTTCATAGAGAGGAAAACACATGACTTTGAAGGGGCAACATCATATTTATCTTCGTCATTTTAAAATTGCCTTAGATTTTTTTTTTTTTGCATCGTTACATCAATATTCCATCCTCTTTCGGTGATTACTTGTAGCAAGTCATTCAAACTTGGAGATACATATGCAAATATATATTACATATATATGCAAATCACAGTGTTTATATGAAAGTCTCATCTCACATAATACATCATCAAAAAGCAATGATATTTCCTAATAACAATGATCATGAACCAATGGGATCTAATTATGAAGTCATTACGGCGTTCCTGCTTGGTGCGGTGGCCAGCTGGAAGCACTTCTGTCCACTGCCAACCTCTTTACAGGAAGACATCTGACACCTGCACGCTCCTCCGTTTCTATGGCTTTTGCTGTCAGGGGTCCCCCGACTCGCAGGCTTTGGCCATCGCATGCCTCAGGGCAGCTGGATCTGCTCAGCCTTTCGGGGCCAGGGAACCCTCCACTGATCAACACAAGAATCTGACACCCTTACGGCTGTGTTGCTGAACTGAATGGCTTCACAGCGTAAGCTGCAGGTGTGGAGGTGTCTGCCTGCCAGAGTGATAGATAAAGCCCAACAGCACCAGCTCAGTATCTTATCTCAGGAAGTGGGTAAGCTGTATTTCACAAAGGTATAAGTAAAAAATAGTTAAATAAACAGGGAATTCTCTCCCTTTTTAACAGGCTTTTCTTGTGCATTTTGGTGGGTTGTTTTTTTTTTTTGCAAATCCATTTTATTTCTTTTCTCCCCCCCCCACATTTTAGCACTGTGTCACCAGTTTCACACTTTTTTTTAAAGATTTTATTTATTCATTTGACAGACAGAGATCAGAAGAAGGCAGAGGCAGGCAGAGAGAGGGGAGAAGCAGGCTCCCCACTGAGGAGAGAGCCCCATGCGGGGCTCGATCCCCGGACCCTGGGATCATGACCTGAGCCGAAGGCAGAGGCTTTAACCCACTGACCCACCCAGGTACCCCCAGTTTCACACTTTTAAAGCCTTTTTCTTAAAGCTCCTTTTCCTATCAGTATATTTATGGGAGGCACCCTCACAATGTAAATGTGTGTATGTACACACATCCATGTGCTTGCATCCATATTACATACAGACACATTATGCATACAAACATGGAGATATCCACATGAGAAGAGAGAGGGAGGGAGAGAAAGAAAAAAAAATGTAACTATTAGACTGGCAAAAATTAGTCAGTTGGTAATGGGTAATACTGGCCAGGATGTAGGAAGGATGCTGGTGTGAGCATAAACTGTTGCAAGCATTTTCATGAGCAATTTAGTCATCTCTTAATGCTTTATTTTTTTTTTTAAGATTTCATTTATTTATTTGACAGACAGAGATCACAAGCAGGCAGACAGGCAGGCAGAGAGAGGGAGGAAGCAGGCTCCCTGCCGAGCAGAGAGCCCGATGCAGGACCCAATCCCAGGACTCTGAGATCATGACCTGAGCCAAAGACAGAGGCTCAACCCACTGAACCACCCAGGCGCCCCCTCTTAATGCTTTAAATGCCACTTCTATAAAATAAGTAACTATCAGCTGACATGGAAAAAAAACCTAAAAGATATTAAGTGGAAAAAAATATTAAGCAAAAAAAACTGCATTCAGTCGTGTATGTGGTCCTTTTCTGCAAAGCATATGTATAAACATATGCATAGGTACACAGAGTCAGGTCTGCTGTAACGCTTTCCTGGAAGAGGCAAATTTGCTCAAAGGTGACTGATACACTGGGGAAAAAACTGGGGCCTAACTCCCAATTTCACATTTGCTTATGTGTGATTTTGTCCTCCAGAAATGCTAGATGAAAGCAAGAAATGCACTAAATGAACTGAGCCACACAGGAATACACAAAACGCACACATCCCAACGCGGGCCAGTTAGTTACCTCAGTTTGCCCCCTGTGTTAGAAGCCCCAGCCAGCCATGCCTGGTGTTCAAATGTCCTTCCAACTTCAGCTCACCCTCCTTCAACCATGACACACTAACGCACAAGCTCCTCCAGCACCCACTTCCACAGGCCAACTTCAAGTCTTTCCAGGGGAAAATGCCATATTTACTGTAGTATTCATGTATTTACTCATTTAACACCTGTAAGACTGTGCTATCGTTTTTTTAAGATCTACTTTGAGAGAGAGAGAGAGAGAGAGCGTGCGAGCATGCGCGGGCGATGGTGCGAGCGGGGGGAGGGGCAGAGGGAGAGAAGCAGACTTCCTGCTGAGCCCAGCGCCTGCTGTGGGGCTCAATCTCAGGGCCCTGAGATCAGGACCTGAGCTGAAATCAAGAGTCGGAGGCTTAACCAACTGGGCCACCCAGGCGCCCCTGTACTATCATTTTTATTAGGCTGCTGGCTCTTGTTTTCATGTGTCATTGATCGTGTTTTTGATTGTTGTGTTCCTAACTCCATTTTTCTCATAAAACTGTGGCTTTTATTGCACAATTCTGCATAACATAGTGACATTTAGGAACTTGTGTGTCGCATTATAGCAGGACTAACTGTGTAGGTACATGTGGGCATCTATGTGTATATGGACATGTAGATGTGTATATGGACACATAGATCTATGGACACATAGATTCCTGGCAGGAATGTATATGTGTATATGGACACATATACATTCCTGCCAGTGGTCTTCAAATTTTATCAGGCATCAGAATGACCTAGAGGGCTTAATGGAACAGACTGACGGGCCCCACTCCCAGAGTTTCTGAGTTAGTAAGTCTAGAAAAGAGGCTAAGAATTTGCGCCTTTAACAAGTTCCCTTGTGATGCCGAAGCTGCTGATCTAGGAGGCACACTTCAAGAGCCGCTGCCCAATCACTGGTTCATGTGTACTGTGGAGTCATGGCCAAATATGTTCATTGCTGCATCGCTGTAATTGAGAAAAGTGTGCCGCAAGCCAGATATCCAACAGGAAAAAAATGACTTAATTATGGCATAACTGTACTATGGACTGCTCTGCAGCAAACAAAAAGAAAGAGGCAGGTCTTAATATTCTAGCACAGAAAATATCTCCCAAGACATGTTGTTAAAATAAAGCAAAGCACAGAATCAGATATATAAATACCATTTCTATTTTTAAAATAAGTACCGTATCCACGTAGTACATGAATGCAAATGCACAGAAAAGGTCTGTAAAATACATATCAAAGGGATCATAAGGACTGCTTCCTGGAGCTAATGGGGACTAGAAGGTGATGACTGGTTAAAGGGATTTTGGACATAGATGTAGTATTGTAAATTTTAACTAGTCAAAGGTAATCAACTTGTGTAATGAACATTAACTCTTATAGAAATGTGTACACATTGTAGAAAATTCTTCTAAAGGTTATACAAAAACTTAACAGTTCACTAAGCTTACATAATAGCATTTTCCTCTGGCATTTGTCAATACCAGCAAATTTCATTCCCATTTCAAGCAAAAATACAAGTTGTTGGTATGTAATTCAAAAGACTAAAATTCTGACAAAGGAAAATATTCTTATCTATATGTTGTAATAACCTCATTGTTTGTTACTAATAATTTCTCTTTCTCAGATCTGCACCCAGCAACACTACTAAGGCCTGCTTTCGGCTTTCTACTGGAGTCAAACCTTCCTTTTTTGCTGGAGTTTCCCTACAACTCCCACATCAGTGAATAACTGACTAACCTTGAGGGCTTTTGTTTAGGACAGACCTGACTGCCAAAGAACCGACCATATTCACTGGGCAATTAATTCAGGCAGGTTCAACTTTTCGGCCTTTGAAGTCACAAAGTTACATCTTAACTGTAGCAACAGCTTTCCAAGGAAACTTAAATGTGTCAGCACATTTCAGTTTCAGTATCTATTTTGTTACAGGAAAATCGCACCAGTTAGGTTCTTTAGTATAGACAAATGAGGAGAGGAAAACAAAATTAGTCCATTATCCCATAGCTCAGATGCAAGAAAGCAAAAATACATACATACTCAGGGATAGCAAAATTCATACTGTATGAAGAGACATGAACAAAATCAATAATTTCCCTTCTCTCCACTCCTCTTTACCAATGCTGGAGCTTTCTTTCCACTACTATCTGCACAGCTTGCTTCAGATATTTATTCAAATGTCAACTTCTCATTCAGGCCTTCCCCAGTGCTTTTTAAAGGAAAGGGGTGTTATCCTACCCCTTTCTTGCTTTATGTCTCACCATAATGCCATCGTCTATAATACTCTACATTGTATTTCCTTTGTATAAGTTACTGTCTTTCTCCCAACTAAAAAGCAAGCTCCATAACAAAAGGGATTTTTATTTTCACTATGCTTTCACTGCATTATCTGTAGAGCCAGAACACTAGCTGGCATGTGATAAGCACTCAGTAAATATCTGTTGAGGGAATGGAATCTGCACCTTGTGAAACTTGAAGGTATAATCGGGGTTAAGCATTACCTATGATTATGAGTATATATCATTAGCCAAAGTGGAAAACATTACATGCTACTATTGGTATCATCAACATGCTACTTCCTGAACTTTCCATACGCAATACCAGAACAGAGATATGTTCCATTATTCAAGTTGTTTTTCCTTCTAGATTAAGGACTTGATTGATTCCATTCTCTTGCATTTATGGCAGAACTAGTATAGTTCTGAGGTTGGCAGATACGTGGATACGGTAGTTTTCCCCCCAATAGATTCTCATTTTAAAATGCAGATTTTAACAAGATGAAAAGCCCTGTCCAGCTCCCTGAAAGTTCCATTACCCCTGTGTACTCTTAGCCCTCCCTATGGCCAAGGAATAAAGTAGAATATGCTCCCTTTCTATGGTTGTGACATGTGCTGAAAAGAGAAATCAGACAAAATGCTGGTTTAGATCAGAGTCCTTTGGTCCCAACAGTACTGGATGACTATATTCTCTTTTCCCTACATCCTTTGCATGCTTTCATGTAACTGCCACATTAAGTTTCATACCCATAAAAGCCTATGATACAGTGAAGTTATCATACAGCAATATTTTGAAAGCGTGACTTTCCAAGGTATTATGTTATGTGGAAGCTTGAGGGATTTTTTTTTAACATTGACACTTAAAAATGGTGATTCTTTTAAGAAAACTGTGCTCAGACTCAACCATCTTTTCCTGTTGTTTCCATGTTTGGTCAGATTTAACAAAATGGGAGGCCTCCAACTTTCACTTGCCAGGCGTTAAAACCCAGACTAGACTGTAAGCTTCTTCCCTTTCTCTATAGCAAACTTTTGTAAATATACTAATACAATGGAAGACAACTCAGACTCAACTAAATTTGGGAGCAGTTCATTCTTAAATTCAATCTATCTTTTGACTTCTTTAAAGAAACTAGCATTAGTGAATTTGTTCAGTTAGGATCCCTCCAGCAGCCTCTAGGGCAGAAGAGGCACATCCAGGGCCAAATGATAAAGGTTCAGTTCAAAAGAAGGTGTTGCAGATGGGCAGGGGTTGCGGGGAGGACAGGATTCTAAAGAAAAATCCGATGGGCCAGAGAATGTGCAAGCCAAAGTACATACCGACCTCTTTAATTCAATCCATTTTCATATTTGCTATAGCTGCTTTCTCCCGGGAGGTACTTGGATTTTCCACTGAGTGTGTACCTGTGTCTGTTTTCTTTTCACTATGGGTGTTTGTGGTATTTTTGCTAAGGGGCTGACAGTATCAATACAATGTATTATTAATTTTGTCAAATAACAGGATGTTTAGTCTTTCGCATGGATTCACTAATGTATTAACATGACTATTCTAGTGTATGTTATGACTATTATTTTCAAAAGTCTTAAGTATATGCTTGCATTACTGAGCTAATCCTTGTATCAATCTACATTTCGGGACTTACTGCTGATGTATCATCTTAGCGACATTATTATACTTCTTGGTGAGATTCACTTGTAGTTACTTCTGCTGGCTTGATTATTTTACTTGTCCTATGCAATAATAGCTCCTAGTTCTACAGCTCACTAAATGAATGTATTTTAGGACCCAATTTTTGGAGACGTTAATATAATTAAAATATCATTATAAAAACTACCAGGAAGAGCTGAGTTTGGTTATGATGATGCCACTTGTACACATAATCACTGGCCGCTGACATTTACGAAGCACCTGTGATGTTCCAAGCCACAAAGGGAAGCTGTGAACATACAAATGTCCTTAAAGAACCTACTATCTAGGGAAGGAAAAGAGATGTAACAAAAAAAATTCTGTATTGTAATATCTAAAAAGGTAAACTGATACCAAAGCTCTCTAAAGTGTATGTTTTCATTGACATTTGTTTTAAATTCAGTAAAGACACATAGAGGTGTTTTGGGAGAGGGGGAGCTATACACATGTCTACACTAATGACTAAAAGATACGATCAGTGACATCAGTTGAGGTTTGAGGTAGGAATGGTTTAAGAGAATGACACTTGATATGTGGTCATGGCCCAGCCGCATCAACATCACCTGGATGCTTATTAGAAACACAAATTATTGGGCCCCACACCAGACCTGCTGAGTCAGGAACTCTGGGGGCGGGGGGTGCGGAGTTTTCAGCAGGTGTCCCAGGTTATTCTAGTGCATGCTAGTTGAGACCTACTGGTTTAGGTCAGGGTAAAGATTCTCAATCCCAACTGTACCTCAGAATCCCTTGGGAAGCTTTTAAAAAGTAGACCCACATCAAAGGCCCTGCCCAGACCTACCAAGCCATAATCTCTGGGATGGAACCTTGAATGTATGTATGTTTTAAAAGCACCTCAGGTGATTCCATTATGCCAAGAAATTCAGAACTCTTGGTTTAGGAAAAAGAACTCATGTATTTACTCATGTATTTAAAACAGCCCTCTCGTCTCATTCTCCTCTCTTCACCACTTCTCAATACTGTGTTTGTAACATATAATCAGATATTTTTCTTACAATTTTGCAGATATACTTTCAAAACTGAAACTTTACATGGTTAACAAATTATCACTGTACAAGGACAAAACCAGTTTTAATTTCAACTGCTTTGGAAAATCCAGAATGAACGCTCACACTAAGAGGGCATGAATGTTACGTCTTCTTTAGGTTTCGTTCTCATAATCAGATAAGCCGGATAGCATTCTTTCAGAATCTAGGAGACCATCAGTTGGGACATGGAAATTGCTGTAACTACAAAGCACTTCTGGTTATATTTTCTGCTGTAAAGAATTTCATTGTCATCACTGCTAAGAGTAATAGTGGCTCTTTTTTTTTTTTTTCAATTTGGCATCTTGCCGTAGTTTGGTGAATGCCAGCCTTCCCCCTTCCAGAAAGTATCCAGTACTAACAGCTGTGACTCATGTCAAGGGATTCAGCAAGATGCCTTAGCCATCTGCTGGCTTCCTACAGGTAACCTCCTGCCACTGTATCTATCAGCCTAGAACTGACAAGCAGAAAGCAGATTCTAAAATCTGCCCTCCATCTTGAAACTTCCTCTTCTGGCCCTTCTGTTCTTTTTCTGCCATAACCACCTTCAGGCTGCAACAAAGAGAACCTCCTCTCTTTTACCAGTGTGATGAACCATCCTATTTGCCCAAGTCTGAGGAAGCTCCTGGGATACAGAATTTTCAGTGTTAAAATTAGGACAGTCCCAGGCAACCAAGACAAGTTAGTCCTCTACCTTTACCCAAACAAGTTGACCTCTTTTGCATTTGCTGCATTTTTATACCTCAGGGGTTCTCAAACTTCAGCAGCTAGCAGACATTTGATGGTTAAAATCTTCTTAAAATATAAATTGCTGGGCCTATACCCAGTGTTTGATTCCACAGCTTAGGGGTGGGACCCGGTAATGTTCATTTATCCCAAGTGATGCTGACACAGATGATCCAGTTCACCATCTGGCAGAGAAAACACAAATTTCCTCCTGCTATAAAGCTCAGTATCTCCTATTCTACTATTATGCCAACAGTTGTTACACAACTGCTGTACTAGGTATTCAAAACTGACACTAAAGGCTGTGATGTTTAGCCCAGGCCTGGGAATATAATAGATATTCAGCAAATGTTTGTCTGAGTTCCCTGAGCCATATCTGGGTTTGAGATAATGGTCTTAAGAATGAAAATATGACTAATATTTTCTCTTATGTCAATTCAACAACAACAAAAGTCTCTTTCATCTCCTCCAACAGCATCTGTACAATGCATAACTCAATAAAAGAAAACCATCTCATCTGTTGTTAATGGAAATATGAACTGGTACCACTTTTCTCAAGAGAAGTTGCATAATTTTTTTTTAAAAAAACCTAAAATGGACATACCATTAGACTTGGCAATTCCTCCACATCTAGGAATTTACTCTAAAGAAATAGACTCAGATTTGCATAAAAACATAGACACAAAACTTACCACAGAGTTTTTTTTTTTTTTAAACAGAAAAGCAAATAGCCTAAGCATCTATTGGTAGGAAATTAACTGAAGAGGGGCATCTGGGTGGCTCAGTCATTAGGCATCTGCCTTCGGCTCAGGTCATGATCCCAGAGTCTTGGGATCGAGCCCCGCATCAGCCTCCCTGCTTGGAGAGAAGCCTGCTTCTCCATCTCCCACTCCCCCTGCTTGTGTTCTCTCTCGCTATGTCTCTCTCTGTTAAATAAGTAAATAATCTTTTTTTTTAAGAAATTAAAGAAATCAATGTGTTTTTATTTGGTGGAATACTATACATGATAACTTAGTATTATATGTAATAAATGGAGACAATATTCATGTTACAATGTTTGGGGGGCAGCATTATTGGATGAGTCCATATTTAGTTTTAATTTTTTAAAAATATTTATTTATTTATTTCACAGACAGAGAAAGAGTAAGAGCAGGAGGGGAAGAAGGAGAGAGACCCTCAAGCAGACTCCATGCCGAGCATGGAGCCCAACACAGGGCTTGATCTCATGACTCTGAGATCATGACCTCAGTTGAAACCAAGAGTTGGACATTTACCAACTGCACCACCCAGGCACCCCTAGTTTCCATTTTAAATGCGTAGATAAACATAAGCTTGAGAGGTATTCAACAAAATCTTTAAATAAGGGCAAAAACTTTAATATATTTTAGCTTAAAAATATGAAAGAAAGACAAGAAAGAAGCAGAGAAAATCTTCAGAAACAATTACAAAAGAAGGAATAAAATGGCAGTAAATACATTCCATCGATAATCATTTTGAATATAAACGGACTAAATGCTCCAATCAAAAGGCATAGGGTGTCAGAATGAATTAAAAAAAAAATACAAGACCCATCTCATCTATATGCTGCCTACAAGAGACTCATTTTAGACCTAAAGACACCTGCAGATTGAAAGTGAGAGGATGTGGAAACATCCATCATGCAAATGGATGTCAAAAGAAAGCAAAGGGAGCAATACTTATATTGGACAAAACAGACTTTAAAACAAAGACTGTAACAAAAGACAAAGAAGAGCGTTACATAAGAATAAAGGGGATAACCCAACAAGAAGATACAACTATTGTAAATATGCACCCAACACAGGAGCACCTAAATACATAAAACAGTTAATAAAAAGTGTAAAGGAACACATCAATAATAATACAATAATAGTAGGGGACTTTAACACCCCAGTTACATCAGTAGACAAATCATTTAAACAAAACTCACAAGAAAACAATGGCTTTGAATGACGCACTGGACCAGATGGACTTAACAGATATATTCAGAACATTCCACCCTAAAACAGCAAAATACACATTCTTTTCAAGTGTACTCAGAACATTCTCCAGAATAGATCACATATTACCCTACAAAATTAGCCTCAACGAATTTAAGAAGATCCAAGTCATACCATGCGTCTTTTCTGACCACAACACTATGAAACTAGAAATCAACCACAAGAAAAAAATCTAGAAAGGCCACAAATACATGGAGGTTAAACAACATGCTACTAAAGAATGAATGGGTCAACCAGGAAATAAAAGAAGAAATAAAAAAAATACATGGAAGCAAATGAACATGAAAACACAACAGTCCAAAACCTTTGGAATGTAGCAAAAGAAGTCCCAAAAGGTAAGAAACAGCAATACAGGTCTACCTCGAGAAGCAAGGAAAATCTCAAATAAACAACCTAACCTTACACCTAAAGGAGATAGAAAAAGAAGAACAAACAAGACCTAAAACCAGCAGAAGGAAGGAAATAATAAAGACGAGAGCAGAAATAAATGATATAGAAAGTAAAAACAAAAAACAGATCAATGAAACCAGTAGCTTGTTCTTTGAAAAAAATCAATAATGTTGATAAATCTCTGGCCAGACTTACTAAGAAAAAAAGGGAAAGGACTTGAATAAATAAAATCACAAATGAGAGAGGAGAGATAACAATCAACACCAGAGATATACAAACAATCATTAGAGAGTATTATGAAAAGATATGTGCCAACAAGTTGGACAACCTAGAAGAAATGGATAAATTCCTAGAAACATATAAACTGCCAAAACTGAAACAGGAAGAAATAGAAAATTTGAACAGATAGATAACCGCAAAGAAACTGAGTAAAAAACAAAACAAAACAAAACTCCCAACAAACTAACATTAGGGACCAGATGCCTTCAAGGGCAAATTCTACCAAACATTTAAAGAAGAATCAACTATTCTTCTCAAACTATTCCAAAAAAAAACAGAAAAGGAACGAAAACTTCCAAATTCATTCTATGAGGCCAACATTATCCTGATACCAAAACCAGATAAAGGTGCCACTAAAAAAGAAAACTACAGGGCAATATCCCTGATGAACGCAGATTTAAAAATACTCAATAAAATACTAGCAAACTGAATTCAACAGTAAACTTAAAAAATCATTCACCTTGATCAAGTGGGACTTATTTCTGGGTCATAAGGGTGTTTCAACATTTGCAAATCAATCAACATGATATATCACATCAATAAGAGAAAGGATAAGCATAGGATCATTTCGGTAGGCACAGAAAAAGCATTTGACAAAGTACTACATCCATTCACGATAAAAATCATCAACAAAAGTAGATTTAAAAAGAACATATGTCAACATAATAAAAGCCATCTATGAAAAACCCACAGCCAACATCATCCTCAATGGTAAGGAACTGAGAACTTTTTGCTGAAGATCAGCAATAAGTCAAGGATGTCTACTCTTACCACTTCTTTCGACATAGTACTAGAAGTCCGAGCCACAGCAATCAGACAACAAAAAGAAATAAACGGCATCCAATTTGGTAAGGACAAGTAAAACTTCAACTGTTTGCAGAAGACACGATACTCTACATAGAAAACCCAAAATACTCCACCAAAAAAACTAACAGAACTGATAAATGAATTTGGTAAAGTGATAGAATACAAAATCAATGTATAGAAATCTGTTGCATTTCACTATGCCAATAATGAACCAGTGAAAGAGAAATTAAGAAAGCAATTCCATTTACAATTGCACCCAAAATAGTAAGATACCTAGGAATAAACCTAACCAAAGAGGTGAAAGACCTGTAACCTGAAAACTATAAAACACTGATGAAAGAAATTGAAGATGAATTAGAGAAATGGAAGGACATTCCACACTCATGGAACAGAAGAACAAATATTGTTAAAATGTCCATACTACCCAAAGCAATCTATATATTTAATGCCACCCCTAATAAAATACCACCAACATTTTTCACAGAGGTAGAACCAACAATCCTGATGTTTGTATGAAACCACAAAAGACCCTAAATAGCCACAACAATCTTGAAAAAGAAAAGCAAAACTAGAGACATCACACATAATTCCAGACCTCAAGTGATATTACAAAGCTGTAGCCATCAAAACAGTATATTGGCACAAAAATAGAAACGTAGATCAGTGGAACAGAATAGAAAAATCCAGAAATAAATCCACAACTATATCATAATTAACCCTCAACAAAACAGGAAAGAATATCCAATGGGTAAAGGGCAATCTGTTCAACAAATGGTATTGGGAAAACTAGACAGCAACATGCAGAAGAAAGAAACTGGACCACTTTCTTATGCCACACACAAAAATAAATTCAAAATGAATGAAAGACTTTAAGGTGAGACCTGTAACCATAAAAGTCCTAGAAGAGGAGCGCCTGGGTGGCTCAGTGGGTTAAGCCTCTGCCTTCAGCCCAGGTCATGATCTCAGGGTCTTGGGATCAAGCCCCACATCGGGCTCTCTGCTCAGCAGAGAGCCTGCTTCCCCCTCTCCTTCTGCCTGCCTCTCTGCCTACTTGTGATCTCTCTCGGCCAAATAAATAAATAAAATCTTTTTTAAAAATCCTAGAAGAGAACAAAGGCAGTAACCTCTTTAACATCAGCTGTAGCAGCTTCTTTCTAGATATGTTTCCTAAGGCAAAGGATATAAAAGGAAAAATAAAACACTGGGACATCAAAATAAAAAGCTTCTGCACAGGAAAGAAAACAATCAACAAAACTAAAAGACAACCTGTGGAATAGGAGAAGATATTTGCAAATGACATATCTGATAAAGGATTAGTAAACAAAATCTACAAAGAACTTTATACAACTCAAAACCCCCCAAAAAACAAATCATTCGATTAAAAAATGGGCAGAAGACATGAAGAGACATTTCTCCAAAGAGGACATATAGATGGCCAATTGATACATGAAAAAATGCTTAACATCACTAATCATCAGGGAAATGCAAATCAAAACCACAATGAGATATCAGCTCACACCTGTCAGAATGGCTAAAATTAAAAGGACAAGAAACAATGGGTGTTGGTGAGGATGTGGAGAAAAAGGAACCCTCTTTTACTGTTGGTGGAAATGCAGACTGGTGCAGCCTCTGTGGAAGACAGTATGGAGGGTCCTCAAAAAGTTAAAAATAGGGGCACCTGGGTGGCTCAGTGGGTTAAGCCTCTGCCTTCGGCCCAGGTCGTGATCTCAGGGTCCTAGGATCGAGCCTGCATTGGGCTCTCTGCTCAGCAGGGAGCCTGCTTCCCCTCTCCCTCTGCCTGCTGCTCTGCTTACTTCTGATCTCTGTCAAATAAGTAAATAAATCTTTAAAAAAGTTAAAAATAGAACTACCCAGCAGTTGACTCAGCAAATGCACTATTGGGTATTAATCCAAAGGATACAAAACTACTGATTTGAAGGGGTGCATGCACCCCAATGTTTATAGCAGCATTATCTACAATAGCCAAATTATGGAAAGAGACCAAATGTCCACTGACTGATGAAATGATAAACAAGAGGTGGTGTGTGTGTGTGTGTGTGTGTGTGTGTGTGTGTGTACACGTGCATGCCTGCACATATGTGCCTGCAGTGGAATATTACTCAGCCATAAAAAGGAACAAAATCTTGCCACTTGCAATGACATGGATGGAGCCAGAGTCTATAATGCTAAACAAAATGAGTCAGTCAGAGAAAGACAAATACCATATGATTTCACTCATATGTGGAATTCAAGAAACAAAACAAAGGGGGGAAAAAACAAGCCAAGAAACAGACTCTTAATGCTAGAGAACACACTGCTGGTTACCAGAAGGGAGGTGGGTAGGGGGATGGGTGAAACAGGTGAAGGGGATTAAGGAGGGCCCTTGTCCTGATGAGCACCGGGTGAGGTAGAGAAGTGTCCGATCACTATTTTGTACACTTGAAACTAATATAATACTGTATGTTAACTAACTGAAATTAGAATCAAAACTTAAAGAATATTTTTGCTGGAAAAAAAACTTTTTTCAGCTTAGCTAAACACTTTCTAGATTTTCTACAATAAATATTAACTACTTTTGTAATGATAGTGGAAGACTACTGATTCTTTCAAGGGGGCACAAGTGAGATTGTAACCACCAAGATAAATGAGTGAGCTTTCGCCCTGACTTCCCATCTCCCAACAACACAGCTCTGCGCCAGCTTCCTGATGCTCGCCTCACTCTGGCTCACATCCGGGTCACCCCCAGGGAGTGTCCCACTCACACTCTGCCTCGTTCATTAGACTGCACCCAAAATCATGCCACACTTCCTGCCACCAGCCCTGCAGCGAGGCTGTACAGTCCTGTGTCTGGAAGCCGCATCTGTCCTGCCCCACGAGTATGTTTTCAGAAGTTCCCTGCAGGTGGCAAATGTGTCTTCCTCCAGGCACTGGCCCTGGGAGTCGCCACAGCAAAGGGAAGGCCAATTCGACCGCAGGGCTTCCCAGCTGAGGGTACCTTTGTCCTCTAGGGGCAGTACCTAGAATGTCCTTCTCAGCTGCTGGGGGAGGCCACGGTAAGGCTTGAGACGAGAACCAAACCAGGCCCTGACTTGTGCCTCCTTTAAAGACTGAATAGCCGAACAAAAGGCTTAGGTGGATAAAGTCGAGCAGCCCTGAGAAAGGGTCTGTGCTCTGAGTTGCGCGCTCGCTACGTGACTTCCCACACGTTTGCTAGTCAGATAGAGACGATTTGGCCGGGGTCAGAAATTCTTGGCTGGTCCTTGCTGTCCTTGCACGAGCTACAGACTACACCACTGTAAGACTGTGCTGTGCTTACATAAACTATGTCTTGAGTGGCCTTGAAGTCAGTACATCTGACGCTAGAGGGTCTGCTATTGGTGCTTGGGAAATAGAGAATGGGAAAGCTTGAAGGGTTTTCTGTGCATGTTGCAAACTCTTTAGTAATCAGCTAAAAATTGATACTTTCTTAGGATTGTTTCTGTTAGCTATATAATGCCTTGCTGCCTTGAATAAAATTGGCACTATTGGACATCCTCCTTGGTGCTCCTCCTGCCCCCATGTCTTTGTCTCTTAATTTCTTTTCAGCATCCTCTTACCCTCTCGACCCTGGTCGATTTGTTGCGCCGGCCGCAACAAGCTGCCTCCTTGGATAGGCCTCAGAGCCAGGGATGGGGCGGGGTTGGAAGTTTGGAATGGACTGTATTGGGAACTCCAGAGTCCTTGACTAGGCCAGGGCAAGAACGTCTTGAAGCAATTGTAGCAGGTATCCCACAACCTCCTAAGTGCATCACCTGGCAATTCTGCAAGCTATTCTAAGTTTGTTTATGACAACTTCAGCTCATTGAACAAAACTTCTTAAATCTCATAGGAAATTTTATAAAGGGAAACATTTTTGGAGAGTACATCGAAACATTCTTTTTGAGGTGGCTGAAGGGATTCTTACCTGGAACAGGTAACACCTGTTCCACTCTGCCCAAACCCAAGCCAGCACGGAGACAGTGGGCCCGGCTAAAGGGCCCGCAGTAATAAAACTGCTGCTCCTGGCCACAGCCCATTGGGATCTGACATCGGCGGGACCTGGGAACCATCTGACCTTCTGACCCTCACCTCCTGGGTGTCCCCACATCTTGTAGCATCTTCTTCCCATACCAGATGGAAACAATCTTCCCACCACGCGGGTGAGGGTATGACGTAATGCTGATAGATCCTCTAACAACCATTACACCTCTTCATGTGTGCTCACATGTCTCAGTTCACGTAATTCCCACTTTTCCGATGCAGCAACGAACAGCATGGGGTGAAGATGAAGAACATGCAATCAGAGAAGCGAGGTTAGACTCCCAGCTCTGCCATTTGCTCATTGGGTGGTTTGTGGGAAGTGACTTAGCCTTCCGAACCTCAACTTCCTCTTCCGTAAAATGGGCCCACCAGGCCAAGATTACAGAGCTACTGGGAAGATGTTAAAGTAACTGTCACAAGGCTGGGCCTGTGAACAGCTCTCAGTGAGGAGGAGCTGCAGAGAACAACGAGAACCTCCGTTTTTATGGGAGTCCTTTACGGCATCGCCGGACAAGTTAGAAAACTGGCACGTGTATTCCCACCCCATGCTTACCTGGGAGCCAGCTTTCGGGATCTAACTTAGCCACTCCCTACTCCAATCACTGTCACTGCCTGAATTTAGGCCCTCTCCATCCTTCTCTTAAACCATTTGCCAAAATCCTAACCGGTCTAAGTGACCTCACTCTTCCTCTCCAAAGGATGCCACAAGCTTTAAGACAAAGGAAGCGAAACTTAAATCTCTTGCCTCCCAAAGAAAACTAGCCTAGCTCCCCATAGCCTGTTTCTCAGCATGGCTTCCCAGGCCCTTGCCCACCTCTTCCACGTGTCACGTCCCCCACCCACAGCCTGTGCCCCTGCAGCTGCGCCCATCTCATCGTCCTACAGAACCTCTTTGCCAGGCGCTGCTGTCACCTGTGCACCAGCACCCCTCTTCCTGCAGGGCCCAAGCTCCCTTATTGGCCTAGAAAATGTCTTTTTCCTTTCACTGGCAACTCAAACATTGCCGTCACTGTGAAGCTGCTCTTGATTCCCCCCACCCCCAACCCCTGATCAGCTACCCCTGCTCCGTGGCTCCCACGATACACCGAATGCCCTTCCGCTGTGCACTCCCTGTGCCATATAAATGACTGATCATCTTTCTGTCTCTCCCAACTCCTCGAAAGCAAGGACCTTAAGAGCTAAAATTTATTGAACACCTGCTAAAAACCAGTCTCTCTTTCACTTACTACTATTACCTCTACTTTACAGAACATTATACTGAGGCTTAAAGATGTTAAGGCACTTGCTCGAGGTTGCAAGTTACTAGTGGCCAAGCCAGGATTCAACATCAAAGCCCACGCTCAGTAACTAGCACAATATATTACAGTATAAGACCTAGCAGCAAACTCAGTATCTAGCAAGCCGTAATGTCTCTATTATTTCTCTTGCTGTGTAACGAAGTGTTTCGAAACATAGTAGCTCCAAACAGTAAGCAGTTACTATCCCACGGTTTCTCAAACTCAAGAATTCAGAAACATCTTCTATGGGTGATCTGTCTCAGGGTTTCTCAGGAAGTTGCTGTCAAGATGCCAGCTTTGGCTGCCATCGTCTGAAGGCTTGGCCAGACTGGAGAACCTGTTTCCCAGACGGCGTGCACACGTGCTAATGGTTATGGACAGGACGCCTCTGGTCCTTCGCCTGCGGACCTCTCTGCCAGCTTCTTGAGTGCCCTTAAGTCATCCTTGCTGGCTTCCCCCCAGAGTGACCCATCCAAGACAGCAAGGCAGAGAACACAACGTCTTTTATGACCCAGCCTCGGACATCATACTCCATCATTTCCATGGTATCCTGTTAGTTACAGAGGTCAGCTTTACTCAGTGTCGGAGGGCACGACACACCAGCGTGAACATCAACAATAATCATTGCGAGATCCATAAACGCTAAGTGAGTAAGTGGGAAAAAATCCTAACAATTGCTACGAGTGTCAGAATCTCTTCTAGATAATGAGAAATTTGGATAAGTTAACCTCTTAAGTTTCCTCCCTTTTACCTCCAAAACCATTAGAAGATTATTCCCAAATTGTCCCCAAACAGAGTATTAAATGCATTCAAGGCTTTACTTTCATTAAATTCTGCTAGAGGCTACAGGTGAGTATTTGCTAACTTGGCTTCTACTTTATGGTTTTAGGCAGAGTCAACAAAGTGTAAGAAATTCTCTCAGTTTGAAATATAATCGTTTCCTTAACAGCAAAACAAATCTATGTTTGATTTCAGGATTAACACTATAGTTTGATGCCAGCGTAAGCCCAGCCTCTGGTCAAAGGCTTATCTTCTTTAGCAGAATATCTGTGATTAAACCCAGGTAACCAAATTCCTTGTGTATTACAACAAAGATAATAGTATCTTTGGTTTTAGCCCTCAGCCCTTACTTATTTTCAAGCCAAGGTTTTATTTGCTTGCAATAATTCTTTAATATGATTTAAGACATAGGATGAGAAAAACCAATACTGAAATGAAGCATTTTATAGATACGCATTGAGACTGAATACATGAACTTTATTCTAAAGACCAGTCCATGTCAGCAGAAATGAAAGCCTAACATGAACTGTGCACTCTACCACCCTCCTGCCCTTGGTGCCACCACGTGATTGGATCCAAATTAGTGCATAAGCTGCGTCAGAGTACTCTTCAAGTCTCCCTGGGTCCCATCCACTTGCAGTGCTCTCTACCAGGGGTTGGCCAACTAGAGCCCATGTAGTTTTACTAAAAACACAGCCGTGACCATTTGTTTATCAACTCTCTACGGTCGCAGCAGCAGAGGTGAGAATTGACAGCAGAGAATGGATGGCTTGTAAAGGCAAAAACATTTACTATTTGGCCCTTTACAGGAAAAGTTTGCCAATCCCTGATCTCTTCCTCTGGATGCCTGGCCTAACGTAAACTGTTACAAGCCCAAAAATGTGTATGCATGTTATATGCTGTTATAAAACATTTTATGGGAGGGGATGAGAGTGTTATTGTTGATGTATCATATGCATATAGTAATGGCAGAAATTTTAATGGTGGAACACGATGAGATTTTATACCCTGTGCAACCACCTCCCATATTGGGAAAATGTTTCCTGTGGCCCCTCACAGTCAATATCCCCAGCAAAGGTAGCCATTGTTTCCAGTTCCATCACTTAGATCCTTTTGCCTCCTCCTGAACCTTAGATGGCCAGAAGCATGCAGTGTGTCACTGAGCACTGAGGCAGTGGCCTTCTCCCATATTGGAGCATGGAGCGGTTTGTTCTTCATTGCTGTGTAATAGTCACTTATACGAAAATACCGCCATTTATCTACCAATTCTACTTGTGGACATGAGGTTCTCTCCAGGTTTTTGCTGTTACGAATAAAGCTCCTATGAACAGGCAATGTTCATGTGTTTTGATGGGCATAACAACGGACTTATTTTATGAAGATGGAATTTCTGGGTAATAGGAGATACCAACAGGAAGACCAGTTGTGCAGATATCACAAAGTTAGGAAAGGCCAAACTCAGGCAACACTAACCCGGGCTCCCAGTTGTCCTCTTTAACCACTGTATCAGTTCAAATATAATTAAATTCTGCGACAGCTCCTCTCTGTAACTCCTCCTATAGCAGACTACAGTCATTATTATGTTACACGGCACTCTGTCTGAAGACACTGCTCCCCAGCTTGACGAGGGTAGAAAAATAAGAAGCATGCCCATGCTGCAAAATTCTAACACTGAAATATGGCCACAAGTCATAGGGTTTCAGACAAAGGCAGGAATTTGCAAACAAAGAACAAACAAAAACAGAATAAACCAAAAACCTATAGGCTTTTGTGTTTTCTACTCGAGTCTCTACCGTGAGCAGAAGTGGACTTAAGTGGCATAAATCAGAAAATGATAACGGGAACTGAATGAAATTCTCATAAATCATGTTACTAAATATAGTTACGTCTTAGATGTGAAACCCAATTAAACAGATGGCCACATGCTGTCAGAATCAGCTCCTAATCAATAAAGATGTTCATTTCAGAAAATCACCTCAATTTTTCACTTCTTCAGTGAAGGAAAAAGAAGACAGTTGGGGGTTTGGGCAGGGGTGGTGGGGGGAGTCCCAGCAAACCCAGTGGGGAAATGTCTCAAAAGGAGCTCCGCCTGTCTTAATTTGTAGTCCAGAAAATCAGAAGAGAGAGAGAGAGAAAGTCACCCAAAGGATTCCTTGTCATCTTGCCTGGGAATGTAATTTACAATGAGAGCAAGCACTGGTCATTAGGAAAATAGAAACAGCTTGAATCTCTTAATTAAAACACTGCTTCAAATTGTTCATTTCAAAGCCCTCTGTTCCTGAGCTTTCCAGAAACCACTGGGTTACCCCGAAAGGGCTGTTTCTTCAGTAAACCTGTGATAGGATCAGCTCTTCCAGACAAGAAAAAGGCTGAGCAGGAGTGAATCCCAGAGGCAGAATATTATTAGGCATACTTAAATCCCCAAAGCAGCCGTAAGCATTCACGGACATTGGAAAATGACCGTGGGAAGAGTCTGTTAACAATCTATCTCAATGCCACTAGATTGGGGAAAATGAAGTCTACCAATGCCAAGAGGTGGTAAAAACGAGAGTTGATGAAAACACTTCTGGACTTTAGAATACTCTCTTTGCCACCCATTTGGTGTTATCTGGTAGACTTGAGTATTTGCACACTTTACAGGCCAGTAATTTCACTCCTAGTATACACCCTAAACACTTGCCTCAGGGGACATGAACAAGAATGTTCACAGCAGCGACACTGTTTACAAGTGCCAAACCCTGGGGTGGGAGAACACATTGGTCTGTCAACAGATAAAGTCTGTAGTGCAAGTAAGTAATCTGAGATACAGTCATGCAATGGAATATTATACAGCAGGGAAAATGAAAACCCCACTACCACATGCTACATGGATGAATCTTAATAACATATAGATTTAAAAAGCAAAGCGGCTTTACACTGCATGCAGTATGATACTAGTTTATCATGCTATAAAAATAAACAAATGGCTTAAATTTTATTTAAAAAAAAAGAAAATGATAAACATGAATATCAGAAAAGTAGTTACCTCTACAGTGAACAAGATGAATGGGATGGGGAGAAGCATGGACAGATGCAATGATATCAGGAATGTTCTAGTTCTAGGTTGGGTGGGAGGTTCATAGGAATATAATTTATACGTTTTAACATGTTACGTATATTCTTTGGCACGTACCAAATATCACATAATAAAACATCTTTTAAAATGGATAATCTAGTCCAAATCTGGGCAGTTTCTGGACCCAGATGAACCCTGACTGGTCAGGTTTTATTCTCCACTGGACCCAGTCTGATTCCTGCTGGTTTCTGGACCCCATCTGGAAGAAATGTTCTATGAGTCAAGTCTGAAAGCTCCTAACAGAAAAGCTGGGCAGCTGGGATCCAGGCTAAGAGAAGGACTTATTTGCCTGCTCCAGAAACAGAGAGAACGCACTAGCTCAAGGAGCTAGGAAGGCATCTGCTTCAATTACCGAAAAGCAAGTTGAGGAGCACTGTGATGCAAGATCCTTGCAGCAAATCCAGAGAGCTCCTCGTGGCCAGAACTGAACACTCTGAGCAATGACACAGAGATTCAGAGTATTGGATTAGAACCCACAGAATAAAATAAATACCCATGGGTGAATGGACAGTCCCTTCCTTAAAAGAGAATTCACAGCAATACAAATGTGAAAGGGAAGAAATGGAAATTTCCGTTGAGCAAACAGTGCAGGGACACTCGTTGCTTACAAGTTTTTAATAATGAATGCTAAAATCAGTGAGGGAAAGACTGGTGAGAAAGAGGATACATGCAGTCTCAGAGATATAGTTCCCAAGATATTGCCACCTCATCAGGCAGGGGGAAAAGCAGCTTTATGGTGGTGCAACCCAGCAGAATCCACCTTCTCCAGGTGATCGAGGGTCACGTCACATCACCAGCAAGAAGACACACAGATAGCGTAAACTCGATGATATGATGCACTAAGGAGGACACAACATCACTTCTGTGACATTCGTGCCCCAAATGCATTAGCTTCACTCTGATCACGTAAAAACACTAGACAAACACAAACTGAGGGATCTTCCACAAACTAACTGACCAGTACTCTTCAAAGGTTTCAAAGTCCTAAAAGACAAAGACTAAAGAACTATTATACTCTGTAGGAGACTAAGAAGAAATAATGACTCAATGTAATGTGGGATCTCGACCGGATTCTGAAACAGAAAAAGAACGTAATTGGCAAAACTAGTGACATTTCACTAAGGCCTTCAGTTTAATTAATGGTATTATAGCAATGTTAATTTTCTGGTTCTGATCATTGCACTATAGTTACGTGCTAACATTGGGGTGGTTGACTAAAAGATAAATGGAAACTCCGTGTCCTGGTTTTGTAACTTTTTAGTAAGTTTAGAAGTAGCTCAAAATAAAAAGGGGGTGGCCTGGGTGGCTCAGTGGGTTAAGCATCTGCCTTCGGCTCATGTCATGATCTCAGGGTCCTGGGATTGAGTCCCGTGTTAGGCTCCCTACTCAGCAGGGACTCTGCTTTTCACTGCCGCTCTGCCCTCACCCCCTGCTCAAGCTCTCTTACCCTCAAATAAGTAAAATCTTTAAAATAAATAAACAAATAAAATAAAAAGTGGGGGGTTTTAGGGCAAAGGATAATCTAAAGAATTGTCCATTGCATAATAGGTTATTCCAACTATTATAATTAATATATAATTATTATAAATAGTAGTTAAAAGTTAAAATCTTAAATATCTTGGGGCACCTGGGTGGCTCAGTCAGTTAAGTGTCCAACTCTTGATCTCAGCTCAGGTCATGATCTCAGGATTGTGAGATCAAACCCCACATCAGGCTCCAGGCTCCATGCCAAGCATGGAACCTGCTTAAGATTCTCTCCCTCTGCCTCTACCCCTCCCTCCCCCACTCATTCTCGCTCCAAAAAAATAAATAAAATAAAATAATATAAAATAAAACAAAGTAAAATCTCAAATATCTTTAGTTCCTATGTAAGATATGGGTCTTAGTTCTCAGTTTGGAGCTATATGAAAACATCACGGTGCACATATTACATACACACACTGTCAATTATACGGCAATGACACTGCGGGGAAAAGAAAGCAACGGTCTTTTCATAATAATGAGTATTTCTATAGGAAGGAGTGACATTCAAAATATTTAACAACTTATTTGATTATACAAATTAATATAGAAATCCAAAATTACCACCATCTGCTTGTTTCCTTCTATTTATTATGTTCTCAGACCAGTCCTTCAGAGACTGCCATTCCCAAAAGTAGCCACACAAGGGCGACTCTAACGAGCTGTGCCTGCTGGGAGTTGGCATTCAGAGCTCCAGAGCTGTCCTGTCTGGCCAGGGAGCCCTGTTGGGATGAGGGGCGGCAGGGAGGACCTACAGAGGGCAGGCAGGGCCCCTCACTGAGAAGGTGGCATTCAAGCAAAGATTTAAAGGAAATGGGAGCATGAACCATGCAGATCACCTGGGGAATTTTCCAAAGCAGACAGCCTCTCGTATAAATGCTATGAGAGAAGAGTCTCGTGTTCTAGAAACAGGAGGGAGGCCAGTGTGGCAGGAGCCAAGGTGACGTAAGACAGCAGTAAGACGCTTGAGGGCCATTACAAGTAGTTTGGCTTTTATTCTAAATGCAAAGGGAAGCTGATAACCAGTTCTGAGCAAAGGAGAGACCTGAGATGACTGTAAAACATCTTTAAATGTCTGCAAGATTAGATTTAGAACAACTTGAAGGGGAATACAGACAGAAGCAGGGAGACCAGTGAGGAGGCTATGGCGGATATCTAGTGAGGAGGAGATGGCCCTGTGGCCAAGGGCAGCAAGTCTTTATAAGTTCCATCCCCCACATTCAACAAAGTGCACCGAGATGTGCTTAAAAGTGTGAGATTAGATGTTATCACCACACGAGGGAGTAAAGATGAGAAATGCAGGAGGGAGGAGAGACCAGCCAGGGCACGAGCAGGAGCAGCCCACCCTTCCCACGACAGGTCACTGCCAACCTGAACTCAAATGTCTGTCGCTCTCATGAATGTCTTCATACTTTCACTCAAAAGGCTATACCTCCAGACAATATATAGAAGTGTTTTTGCACGCTCTTCAACTTTTTTATATGGTATCATACTCGATATATTTTCCCCAGTTGTCCTTTTCCCCATCCAACCAATATTTATGAACTTTATCCTCATTAATACATGTTGCTCTAGGCCCTTCATTATTCACTGCTACCTGGAATTCCTTTGGGTGAACATGCCACATTTGAGCCATGTTCCTGCAGAGGGACACATAGGTTACTCCCCTTTTTCTGCTATTATGAACGACACCGGTATGAGCATTCTCACGTGGGCCTCCTCAGGGGAGACCTCTCGGCTATAGTTCTCAAGCTATGCAGAGTCACCTAGAAGCCTAAATAAAATAGATTTCTAAGCCCTACAGGGTTTTTTTTTTTAACATAGACCTAAGATGGGGCCCAAGAATTTGCATTTCTAACAAATTCCCCCACGATGCCATTGCCATTGGTCCCAAGACCACACTGAGAAACACCACACTGAGGCCCACGCCAAGAGTGCAAATGGTGGTCAGAGACAGGCATGGACATCTTGCCCTTCTCCAGGCATTGCCAACGGCTCTGCAAAGCTGGCAAACCAATTTACCTTTCCACCAGTGTAAGTACATGTGTCCCTGCTGCCAACACTTGGTGCTGTCACATTTTTTATTTAATCTGATCTTTAGTTATTTTTTAAATTTATCACGGCATTTATAATTTTATCTACTCAACACATGTAAATAAAAGCAAGCTAAGACTTTACATCCTAGGACTTTTCTTTTTTTTTTTAAGATTTTATTTACTTATCTGATAGAGATCACAGGTAGGCAGAGAGGCAAGCAGAGAGAGAGGAGGAAGCAGGCTCCCTGCTGAGCAGAGAGCCTGATGCGGGGCTCGATCCCAGGACCCTGGGATCATGACCTGAGCGGAAGGCAGAGGCTTTAACCCACTGAGCCACCCAGGGGCCCCCTAGGACTTTTCTTTATAGCTAACCCCCTCAGGTTCTGTCATCAGCCCAGCTACCACTTGTTTTTCCCATAAATCCTAGAAAAAGACACATGGTTTGGACAAAATCATTAAGATCCTGTTGAAAGGAAAGTGGAAGCTTGCTCCTTTTCATGGGCAACTGCACTGTGTTTTATTTATTGCCTTTTGTTTGTTTGTTTGTTGACTCAATAAGGTGAAGGGAGAGAGGAAAATCCGGCACATGGGGAGAAGAAGGGAAAGTGTGCTCACCAACATACCTGATCACTTTTGGAAGGCAATAAAGAAATCATAGGGAGGGAAGGGTTCCTTCCACTCCGTGCCAGGTTAACAAGGAGACAAGAAGCTGGGTACTCACGGATCTGGTTGGTGGACGCACTGTAGAAGGCGTTGACGGTTGTTGGATTTGTGAACCACCTGTAGAAAGAGAAGCAAATACCACCAGGCAATCACCATGATCCATGCAGAAGGGCAGCAAGAATGAACACGATGTGGCAGGACTCATTAGCAAACAACCAGGGAACAATGGGGAAGTGGGGTATATGGGCAACTTCTCACCTCAGTCTAGGGTTATTGCTCCGTGCAGTGAACAATCTCGTCCTAAATTGAACAGGGTTCAATGAGAATATATGACCATATGCCTGGTTATTCACTCCTCCTAATGTAATGGAAAAAGTCAGCACCGGTGCTTCTGAAATAGCTTTAAGGAGAAATTCTAGAATCTAGAGGGCTCTCCCAAGAGATGGAAAGAGCAACAAGCTGATGTTCGGCAGGCCCTGCTCAATGGGTCCATGGGACAGCTAAGTTTCGACAAGGCATCACCTCTGAATGGTCCTTTAGAGGTTTTAGATTGATGACAGCGTAGAGGCCCATGTAGAGAGACATGACTAGAGCATGACCATGCTGCCCAGAGGGTCTGCCTGCTCCAGGTGCAAGTTCACAGATTTATTTTTTTTTAAGATTTTTATTTATTTATTTGAGAGAGAGAGAAAGTGAAAGAAATCATAGAGGGAGAGGGAGAAGCAGACTTGCCACTGACTGAGAGGAGAGCCCGAGGAGAGGCTCGATCCCAGGATCCTGAGATCATGACCTGAGCTGAAGGCTGATGCTCAACTGACTGAGCCACCCAGGCGCCCCTGAGTTCACAGATGTAAGCTCCAGATCTAATGGCTTGTCCTGCCTCTATCACTAAGTCGCCGAGTTGTGTTGCAACAGCTGCCCACCTTCCTGGGGTGTGGTTTTGGCTATAAAATTTAGGTACTGCATTAAGAGGTCTTGGGAGTATTTTCCGGCTATAAAGAGCCTACATTCCATTTGAAATGCATACATTACTTAGAGTAGGGCTTGGCAAGTTTTTTCTGTCAAGAGTCAGATGGTAAACATTTAGGCATTTTGCAGGCAAAGAGGCAAGAATCCAAGATGTTATATAGGCACCTCTAGCGTAGGAGCAAAGCTTCCACAAAATGATATTGATGAAATTAAAAATGTTATAACTGAGTACAATTTTTTTAAGGCAGGCCATTAATGAGAAGAATGGAGTTCTTCTGAGGCAGAATAACATTTTTGCTTAATTGGGATTCGAGGTTAGTGCTTCCTATCTTCAATCGACTGCAAATATTTATCTCTCAGAATCACTCTGTGCTCACGGGCCATAAGAAAACAGGCATTAGGCAAGATTTAGCCCCCAAGTTGCAGTGTGCGGACCCCTAATTTAGATGCCAGTGAGTTTCTGCCCTTTAGGATGAAAACCAAGCTATCTGAAGCTAAATTATTCAAAATAAACTCGTATAAATCCCTTTTCGGAACAATCATTTTAGTAGTTTATATTTAATAGGAGAATTACAACAAGCTAATAATTTATGTCAGACTAATATGAAACTGGTAGGAAGTCCAAGTGTTGATTCTTGTTGATCCACACATACCTTCTCCGTATAAAGAAGTCTACAAATAGGTCACGGTGTTATTCTCATTAGTGGTAGTAGCAGCGGCAGCAAACCTTCACTGAGCGCTCACAATGCCCTAAGCATGCCCTATTCCTCAGGTTTTCTTCCCCACAGCAACTATAGAAATTATTGGCCTATCTCATAGACGAGGACAGTGAGACTTAACAAGCATTACATACCTGCATAAGGTCCAGTCTGAGTTCAAGCCAGTTTTTTTTTTCCCCCAAACCAGTTCTCTTAAACATTGTATCATACTGGACACATTCCTGGATATCAAGAAAACGAGTGCCTCCTCTAGTCAAAACTGAAACCTATACTCCTTTCCATAAAATGCGTACTCTTTGCCTTCAGGCTTAGGAATAGTATTTCAATAAGCGCTAGTGTTTAGCAAACAAACCTACTGACTGGTTTACTTTCTTGAGGAAGTAAGTGAAGGCAAAAGCCCCTTCATTGCCCTAACATCACTCCTTATAGTAGGTAGAATTAGGGCTCCCCAAAAGATGTTCATGTCCTAATCCCTGGATCCTATGAATAGGATACATTACATCCCAAAAAGGACACTGCAAATGTAATTAAGGGTAAAGTTCAAAACAGAGAGATTATCCTGGATATGCAGGTGGGCCCAATCTCTCACTAGTCCTTAAAAGCTGACACTGTTCCTTGGCTGGAATCCAGAGATGCAATGGAGGAAATCAGATTCCAAGAGTCAAAAGGATCCGACATGCTGTTGTTGGCTGAGATGTAGGGGCCATCATGCAAGGACCAGAGAGAAGTCTCGAGAAGGGAACAGCAGCTCCCAACTGACAGCCAGCAAGGAAGTAGGGATGGCAGTTCTAGAAGTACCAGGTGGAGGAGTTGCCAACATCTCAATGTGCTCAGAACACAATTCTTCCCAGAGCCTCCAGCTACGAGCCCAGCCCACTGACACTTCGATTCCAGCCTCATGAAACCTGGATCTAAGAAAGCAGCAAAGCCATCCTGTACTTCTGACCTCCAGAACTGTGAGACAGTACGTTTGTGTTTTGAGTTGCTAATGTTGCGTTAGTTTGTTACAGCAGCAACAGAAAATTAACGCATTACCCAAAGAACCCAGCATTCCTACGCCTGAAGTTTGAGTCGAGACAGGAGAATCCAGGTGCCTCTGAACTTGGCCTCTAGATGACACTGGTCTGAAGCATACTGTGCACCAAAGATGAGGTGTATTCCTAGAGCTCATCCCTTCCCTTTCCCTCCCCCTCCCAACTTCCCCTTCTCTTTAGCCAACAATCAAACTTGCAAAACATGAAGATAAGGGTCCCTGCAGGAAAAATGTTTTTAACTGCTGATGGACAAAGGTGGACAAAACAAAGAAATCAAACCATCAGGTGGGGCCCGACGGGGCCTCTGAAGCTTCAGCAGGAGTAGCTGAAACATCCTATTTCATACACATGATCTCACCTCTCTTGACTTCCCAGAGCTCTTGCTATCTCTGTGCTATGTCTGGAGTCTTGATTATACCCAGAGCTGATATTAAGCTGCTGCACCAGTAGATCCTAGCACTTGTAGGCACTAGTATTTCTTCTCATTGGTCAGTGCCCATGCCAAACCAGCCATTAAATATTGCGTCTACCTTCCTCATTATAGCCAAGTTTATTATACATTCAGTTTTACTATTCTCTAATATAAGGCTACCAACCCTGGTTTTAATATGTGTTTATAATTTTTTTCACACTCCTCCCATTAAGAAGTGGAACCTAAATTCCTCTCCTCTGGATTATGGGCTAGCCTTGGTGAGTCGGTTCTACAACATAAAATGCAATGGAAATGACACCACAGGTCTTCCCAAACTAGGCAATTTAAAGGCAGTACAACTTCCCCCTGGTGTACAAACACTCTCCCTTCCGCTTCTCTTTCTCAGGAACTTGCCCTTTGATGCTTCTTGCTCAATCAGCATGCTGTGAAGAAGCCCAGTTCACGAAGCCACAGGAGATGCTCCAGCCAACAGCCATCATCAGCCACTAGATGCGAGAGAAGCAGCCTCCCCACGACACCAGCCCCAGCCACTCTCTGACTGCAGTTACATGAAAGACTGGAAGCAACAGCCACCCAGCTGAGCCCAGTGCCGGCCAGAGCCACAAGATGGGGGGAGAGAGAGAGAGAGAGAGATGTAATTCTTGTTGTTTTAAGCCTCTAAATCTTAGAGTGCTTTGTTACACAGCAGTAAATAAATGAAACATTGAAAAGTTGGTTGTCCGTGGATTACATTGCAGCCACTGGGTTGAATTTTCCCATAAAGATGTTTAATTTGCCCAACATGACCGTCTTTTAAAGGACTGAAGTGGAATTCATTTAAATGAGGTTCTCCACAGTCCCCACCACCCCCTAGCATTTATACTCGGGGAGGTCACCATTTGCTAACTGACTGAGCCTGGAAAGTGTATGAGTTCATGCAAATTATCTCCCAACAAGATTTTAAGCTCCTTATGTGCTAAGACTATTGTCCAAGTGGCATGCACTGAGCAGAAGATCGGTACATCTATTTAAATGACGTATTGCTATATATACATCTACTTGAATAAATAAATAGCTTTAAATTCAAGTACTTTAAATTCTTACCACTACTTTGGGATGTTCTGTGTTTGGGGAAGGATTTGATAGAAAAGGTATGAAGAAGCCTCCTATAAATTTCAAAGGGAAGGGGCGCCTGGGTGGCTCAGTGGGTTAAAGCCTCTGCCTTCAGCTCAGGTCATGATCCCAGGGTTCTGGGATCGAGCCCCGCATAGGGATCTCTGCTCAGCAGGGAGCCTGCTTCCTCCTCTCTCTCTCTGCCTGCTTCTCTGCCTACTTGTGATCTCTGTCTGTCAAATAAATAAATAAAATCTTTAAAAAAAAATTTCAAAGGGAAACTATATGGGGATGAAAAGATACTGGACAATGGAATACACAAAAGGGATATAATGGTAATAATGAAATACAATTGTCTAAAGACAAAGACATTGGTACCCCAATTTCTATGGACCATATAAAAGAGATGTACACATCAGGCTAAAGTTTGACATTTTACCCATCAACTCTTAGAGATAGTTGCAGAAATGGCAAAACCACAGAATATTTATTGCCTTATTTCTAATATCCTATAGAGTGTATCCTTCCCATTTCATAGATAATGCTTTTGCAAACAAAAATTATGGGCAAAACCATAATTTGTATAGACATTTCATGTAATTTTACATATTTTTAAAAGTTATTTACTTTTACTTATTTTAGAGAGAGAGAGCAGGGGGTCGGACAGAGGGAGACGGAATCTTGAAGCAGGCTCCCTACTGAGCACTGAGCCCGATGCAGGGCTCAATCCCAGGGCTCAATCCCCTGAAATCAATGACCTGAGCCAAAATCAAGAGTCAGCCGCTCAGCTGACTAAGCCACCCAGGCACCCCATATTTTTAACATATGTTTGAAAAGATAGAGAAAGAAGATCCAGACATGTTTGGTCACAGCCAAATGAGAGTGAGTTAATAGGGAAGCTGACTTAAAGTCATTTCTGTCAATGAGAGGGGATGCTAAGGGGAAAAAATTACTTCTGATTCAAGCCAAGCAGTAGACTAAATCCTCTATTTTTAAGCAAGCTGATGAAGTGACAATTCTGAGAACCAACCCCTAAATATGCACCTTCAGGGATGACCACCCAATTAACTCCATTCTTGCTGACATTTCCCACTGTGCTAGAAACTTCTTAATACACATTAGTTCAGCTGAAATGAATTCCACGAGAATGAAAGATAGAGGGTGTTTATCTCCTGTACCCACAAAGAAGCAAAACGGTATTTCAGGGCTTTGTGGAAATAAAATCATGACGTGCTGTTCAAAGTAAACTCGTGTAGTGGAGCTACTCCCAAATCATTCCCACTAGATTAACCCATCAATTTTCAAAACTAAAAGATGTCAATTAAAGCCAATGGGTATCACAAAGCTAAAATTTCCTACGATGCCTGAAAAGGAGCAGCCCAACAATTCTTTTAAAAAACTAACTATCCTATCACTTTACTACACAAAGAGGATCTCCAATTTCTTAATGTTGCTTTCCCTGAAATACACATATAGTCTGAGGAAAGAAGAATTAGTACTATTGAGAGGCGCCTGGGTGGTGCAGTCACTGAAGCGTCTGACTTGGTTTCCACACAGGTCCTGATCTCTGAGTCACGAGACAGAGCCATGGGTCAGCCACTTCACTCCGGGCAGTCTGCCTGAGATTCTCTCTCTCCGCCCCTCCCTCGGCCCCTCCCCTCTGCTTGCACGTGCACTCTCTCTCTAAAATAAATAAAAAAATAAAAAAAAACTATTAGTGCTATTGCACTGATTTTCATTGCTAGATAGACTTTCCAGAAACATTAACCAATTTAATGTCCTTGTGAAAGAGGTATTCCAACAGAGAAGAAACTACACAAGATCACACAGTTCACCTAAGCCCACAAAGTCAGCCAGCATTTTTCTAACGCATAAATAAAATATTAGAAATAGTCAAGGCCATTAGATTAGAATCTGACAGTCCATCAGTATTTTAGGATGATGTTAAAGAGGACACATTTAGGGATTTTTCAATTAGCAACCTAGGCCTTCCTACACAGCCAAATGAAAAACGCATTTTGAAATTAAAGAATTACTTTGACAGCATCTCTAATATTGAGAAGCCCAAAGCCTGAAAATTCAGAAAAATACTGATGACAAAAATACCTTGAATTTTCCACAAATTCCAAGAAGAGTCTCAACTGATCTGAAGTAGATCTGAAAAAGAACCAGGATGATTCACAGAGATCTGTGACGACCATACTACATGTAGATGGCTCATCAGGATACTGGAAAACATTTGCTGAACTTGTCAGATTCAAGAAGCTACTTTTAGAAGCCTACATCTAAAATGTCTATTGAGTAACTGAGGTTAGGAGTGAAGCAGGAGAGATGGACGGAGAGATGCTGGGATGACAGGAGAGAACCAAGGACAGTGGAATACAGAGCTTTAATGCAGCTGTCTGTCATTTCCAGAGATGTATGAAAGCCTTCTAACCTCCTCTGTTCTTTTGATTAGAGTCAGGGATGGGCAGGGGAATAGTTCAGCTGTAGGCCCCCTCCTTCAAGTCCAACAGTTGTAACTAACTTTGTGGGTGTGTGTTGTAGGAAGGCTAGAAGGGCAAAGGACAGGAATTGGTAGATGGCAGCCATGGGGAAGAAGGACAGGCAGTAATCACAGCTTAAACCAAGGGTTGGTACACTTCCTAGAGTTTCTACAGTCTAGAAGAGAGCAGAGAGTTGGAAGGGAGAGTAACAAGAGACCCAGAGAGTATAAAACGTCTGGAGACCAGAATATCAGCCAAGGTTAAAAAGTGGTCCATAAAAAAAAAAAAATTGGGCCATGGGATCCAGGTTTCCAGCTAGAAGGATATTAAAAAGTCAGCAAATACTTTCCATAAAAATCAAGAATAAAACTGGACAAAATCACAACGAACAACCACTTTAGGGCTCTGGGAATTGATCATCAAAGTCAACAACACACTGAAAAATGTTTATTTTGAAAAATTGCTAGAACTTAGGAATAAATACAACAGAAGTCTGTGGCCTTCTTGCCAGGGGCTGCTCCCACCCCTACCAGCTTGGCCAGTGAGAACTTAGTTCTATCAGGAGAGGTAAGGTGTCTCAGTCGGTTAAGTGTCTGCCTTCGGCTCAGGTCATGACCCTGGAGTCCTGTGATTGAACCCCACATTGGGCTCCCTGCTCAGCAGGGAGCTTGCTTCCCCCTCTCCCTCTGTCCCTGCTTGCATTCTCTCTCCCCATGCCTTCTCTGCCAAAGAAATTATTTAAATCTTAAAAAAAATAAAAGATAGGTAGGGCTGGCTGGAAATCCAGCAGCTTCGCTGCCACAGGGGGTGGACTTGATTGGGAGTGGAGGTGAAAACCTTCAGCTTTGTCAGCTAAAAGTGGCAACCTTGATGGAAAACAGACAAGGAATACCCACAGCTCCACTAGCCTGAAATTACAGTTCCCACTGGGAAGATGGTCAGACAAGCCAGAAATTTAAAAGGGAGATCTTGGAAATGAAAGAGTCACAGAAGGCTGAGATCAGCTCACTCCGTACCCACGGCTGACTGGGACACTAGGAAAGTACACAGGGGAGACTCGAGAGAGCCCAGTGGCAAGCAGACTTTAAGGCTGATGGAGGAAGGTAGTTGCAGCCCACGAACAGATCAACAGGCAGCGAGCAGAAGCCCTACAGACTCGAGGTGTTTGAGCACAAGGTCTGCCCCAATCCCTGGCTGAGCACTAAGCTATGCACAGGGACAACCTCAAGTAAGAGAAGCTACAAAATAAAAAAATAAGAATTTTTAAAATGAGCAGAGACATCCACAGCTGCATACTCTGGGGGAGATAGATTCTGCAGTCTAAAAGTTACTTTTTTTTTTTAAGATTCTATTTATTTATTTGACAGAGAGAGAGAGCACAGGTAGACACAGTGGCAGGCAGAGGAAGATGGAGAAGCAGGCTCTCCACTAAGCAGGGAGCCCGATGTGGGCCTCGATCCCAGGACCCCGGGACCATGACCTGAGCCAAAGGCAGACGCGTATATTACTGAGCCACCCAGGCACCCCTAAAAGTTACTTTTTAAAAGCCTCAGAAAAATAAATCAGAATCCACAGTTGTTACCATATATTATCTAAAATGTCATTTTCAACAACAAAAAAATTACGCTATGCGAAGAGAGAAAAGTGTTAGGAAAAAAAACGTCAATAAAAACTGACAGAGCAAAGCCAGGTATTAGAGTTAGCGAAGATCTGAAAGCAGCCATTATAAATAAGCCCAAAGAATTAAACTATATTCCAAGAATTAATGGTAAATAGAACGAAAATGACTCAACCAATAGAAAATCGTGGGGCACCTGGGTGGCTGAATCAGTTAAGCATCTTCAGGATTGTGAGTTCAAGCACCATGTTGGGCTCCATGCTGAGTATGGAGCCTACAGAAAGAGAAGAGGAGGGGAGGGGAGGGCTGAGGAGGGAAGCGGAGGGGAGAAATAGGAAGAGAAAGAGTGGAAGGAAAGGAAAGGATGAAGGGAAGGAAGGAAGGAAGGAATAGGAAGAAGAGAGGGGAGAGGAAGGTAAGGGAAGGGAGAGCAGGAGAGGGGAAGAGAGGGGGGAGGAAGGAGGGAGGGAGAGAGGAAGGAAGGCAAGGAAAGGAAAGGCAAGGAAGAAAGGAAGGGAAGGAAAGAAGGAAGGAAGGAAGGAAGGAAGGAAGGGGGAAGAAAGAAAGGAAGGAAGGAAGAAAGGGGGGAGGGAGACAAGAAAGAAAGAAAGTCACAACAGAGAAACAGAAACTAAAAAACAATCAAATGGAAATTCTGAAATTGCAAAGTACAATAACCAAAATGAACAAACAGAAATCTAAACCTCACACGTAACACTCTGTCAAGTATATTGTAATCAAATTTTTGAAAAAGTAATCTAAACCTGAGCTGAAGGATTTCTCAACTATAAGCCTCTTATTCATTTGTTAAGTGGGGATGGTATTATTTATTAATAGTACCTACACCTAACAGAAATGAAGAGAGGATACAATTAGTTAGAACAGGTAAAGTACTTCCTAGCACACTGTGAACATAATAATTGTTAGCTGCTATCAGTTATCTTCATCATACATATTTTGCTAGGGAAGGACATCATGGCTGCCCCCGGTCCAGAAAGTTCCTCGGGAAGATGTCTGACCTAGGGAGACAGTCCCTACAGGCAGCTGGGAAGAAAGACGGTAAATCCTAACTTATACTGGAGAAAAATAATATAGCCAGCCATTCTCTGATACTTATTACTTTGACAAAATCTCCTAGTTACTTCATAATTATATAATTACTTCTACATTTGTAACTATACTGTATTTTTTAAGCATTTGTTCTTTTTTAAGATCTTCTCAAGTTTTTACTTGAGCGTGAAATTCTAGGCAAACTTGTTTTCTATATACATATATTCATACCTACATATAGAAATGACTTGAACATCTGTATCCTAATAAGCTCTCTTACATCATTTTGGTGCTAGGATTGGGGCAACCATCATCAGAATGGAGAAGTGATTCATATCATATCAGAAAAAAGAGTTATCAAAACCTAACACGCTTTGGCCGAACCAAGGTAACCTGCCAGCCGGCTACTCTGACCCGGGGGGATTACCCAGTTTGACTGAGGAGACTTCACTTCCTACCAGCACACTTATTTCTTTCCCTTTCGGGTTTTTACGGGGTTTTTTTTGTTTGGGTTTGGTTTGGCTTGGTTTGTTTTTTTGTTTGTTTTGTTTTTTAAAGATTTTATTTATTTATTTATTTGACAGACGGAGATCACAAGTAGGCAGAGAAGCAGGCAGAGAAAGAGGAGGAAGCAGGCTCCCTGCTGAGCAGAGAGCCCCATGTAGGGCTTGATCCCAGGACCCAGGGATCATGACCTGAGCCGAAGGCAGAGGCTTTAACCCACTGAGCCACCCAGGCACCCCTTGGTTTGTTCTTTTTGTTTTGTTTTTTTGTTTGTTTGTTTTTACTCACTCAGTTTTTGGAACCGCTTTTCGCAGCCAGAAGAAATCAGACTGTGCTAAGTACTTGCGGGTTTGCAGGACATTGCCAAAGTAGTCGGATTCTGAAAACTTGATCTGAATAAAACAAACCACAACCATCATTGTTCTAAGTGCAGATAAAAGAAACAAAGTCTGAACAAAGTCTTCAGCACACAAACGAGCAACCAACAGAGAAGCTACACTTTTCCGGACACCTCTCAGCTGTCACCAGTTAACCCAGTATCCACAGAGCCATGGAATTTAATCTCCGTGATTTTCTTTTACAAGAAAAAGTCCCCAAATCAATATGATTATTTCTGGATCATGGTAAACAAACAAGAGATGCTGCAGTAATTTATGACGCATTTCATTTGCTTTATAATTGAAAAATCTACTTTAACCTTTATAGGACATATCCTCTTAGGTTTGAAATTTCTTGGCTCACACGAGTCCTTGATCTTTTCTGAAATGTGTTCTTTATTTATTTGTCACATAGGTTCTTCTAATAACATTCAGTTTAGTCAGCTGAAACCTCATTTAGCTTATAGATGATGATTTAGTCAAATGTTAAGATCCAATTTACTATAATCAGCATTTGCTCATGAAGGGAAACAATGCAAGTGGTTCAGAGATTTATTTCCCCCGCTAAGCACAATGGAGTCACTAGAATCATTTCATTATTAACAGAATTTGTCTCTTACCACTCAAAAAATTCTCTGGTCTCTAAAAATTAATGAAACTACAGAGGCAAATCATAGATTACAGCTTGCATAGAAAAACAGAAACTTGAGGCATCACAACAATTTGTGTATTAAAATAGGGAGACAGACATAAATGACTCCTGAGTTCCTTTTCCTTTTTTGGAAGGAGAATGGTAAACAGTTGGATTTCTCTAGGCATTCTATCTACAAAACAAGCAGTACTTAACCTAAATATTGCAAATAATATCTGCATAACAGTAAAAGCAATAGGATATAGTGATGGCTAATTCTTTGGTTTGAAAATATAGTACTGGGGCACCTGGGTGGCTCAATTAAGCGTCTACCTTGGGCTCAGGTCATGATCTCAGGGTCCTGGGATCGAGCCCCACATCACATCGGGGCTCTCTGCTCAGCACGGAGTCTGCTTCCCCCTCTCACTCTCCCTCTGTGCTCTCCCTCTCTCAAATAAATAAATAAAAATCTCTAAAAATATATACTACTGTGGCAAATAAAATAAGAAAAATACATGTTTGAATAAGCAAATAATCAAGAGTAACCAAAATCTCACTAGCTGTAATTTTTTAAATAAATTTAAACCATACTCTTCTAAAAGGAAAAATTGAAATATAGCAAATGCATGTATGTGAAATCCACAGGCATTACATTATAAATATGAATACACGCATAGCAACTTGATGGCTATAGATTTGACAGTCATCTATCTGCTGGCCAACATCAGGCTCACGTTCATCTCTTCCCTAACGTACGAAGGATACTCATTGTATCTGTGGAGTAACTTTTGTTAATGATTCATCTTGCTCTTTCCAGAGGTCAGGCCAAAATGTAAAGGAAGGAGCAAAATAACTAAAGGCACAGGGAGAAAGGCAAGAATGCAAGTATGGATTCCTGGCATCTTTGGTGTTCTACCTGACCAACCAGCTATAAAGATAGGACTTTAAGTTGTCCCTCCTTCAAGCCTCTTAGCGGGGTGACTGATAAATAAATTGTGGTATAGTTCCATAGTGGAAAATAATACAGCAGTTTAAAGAATGGTATGTATGCATGAACATGAGATAATCTCAAAAGCAATGCTGACTGAATAAGGCAAATTGTATGTATGAGAGAATTTAAAGTTTTAAATCATGTAAAATGATACTGTATGTTGTTTATGGATACATACCTATATAGCAAAAGCATAAAGAAATACATGGAAATAATAAACACTGAATTCCAGGTAGTGTTTATATTTAGGGAAGGAGGTAGGCAGGAAGAAAGGACATTATTAGATCAAGGCTGATTACAAAAAGAATATCCAATGTATCTTGCTCATTTCAAATGTGTACGTGCATTATAAAGCTAATGCAACAACGTTTAATATTTGTTAAACTAGAGGTGTTCCAAATAGGACTTTACAGACTTTTCCAATATTTGAGATGCTTCAAAATAAAATCCTATAATTGATTGTATTTAAAAATAGAAGTTTATAGTCAACCTCAGAAGAAAGAGAGTAAGCTCCTTGTTTTAGCAAGCAACCTTAACCAACATCCTAATGCATTCCTGGGTCATATAGTTAAAAGATGTGTCCACTGTTCAACCCTTAGCCTTTTTTTTTCTTTTAACTTTTGTTCCCAAGACAGCTCTGACAGATCCTTCAGAATATGAGTGCAACTGATGAAAAATTCAGATTCACTCTTGGGTTCACAACACTTTCCGGGAAATTCTCTCAAAGGAATTACCTTCATAAATATTAACTTTTCTTTTTGGTAATATCAGTGGGGTCAATTGTTACTTTTGGAAGAGTTTGCTAATTGTGATACTTTCCTGTTCAATTTGAAAAAAAAAAAAACAAACAGAAACCTTGATATTCAGGTTGTCCTATAGATATTAAATGGAAAACCATCCAAAAATTTCCTTAAAAAGAACAGTACTGAGTAAAAATATACCTTAAAATAAATAAGGTCCTACCATTGTCTTAAAAATAATCATGGGGAGCAAAACTCAGAGGCAAGTAATTACAATTAGCCAATGGCTTATCTATGTTTAGAAGGGCAATTTTAAGGTTGTTTTAATTATTAAACAGAATATGCACTATTTCTCAGCCTAATTTAATTGATCTATTCCATTTATTTAGTGGAAATCATAGGTAATAGGGGACAAAATTTTACTTCTTCCTGTGATACCGGTTAAGTGTTTGGGGGTAGGGAAGGACTAGCCCCTGTTATTCCCAAATAATAGATGGGGAAAAGAGCTGAGGAGATTACGGAACTTGGCAAAGCCATACAGTTTAAATCATGAGTTTCCTAACTGCAATGTTCCTTTCATTGATCCTTATAAGGAAAACCGTGACTAGACAAAAACAGTACAGGGTGGTGGCTCAATGGGTTAGAGCCTCTGTCTTCAACTCGGGTTGTGATCCCAGGGTTCTGGGATTGAGCCCCGAATCGGGCTCTCTGCTCAGCAGGGAGCCTGGCCCCCCCCTCTGCCTGCCTCTCTGCCTACTCTATCTCTACCCACTCTGCCTACTCTATGTGATCTCTATCAAATAAATAAATAAAATACTTTTTAAAAACAGTACAGGGAAGGAGGAGGCAAGGGTAAGAATTAAGGGTGGGAGGAGAAGCAGTGACTAAATAAGTGATGGCAGTTTACTTAACATCATATAGCTGTTAAAATAATGCTAATTTGTCTAGGGAAGTCAAGACCAAAACAACGGGTTAATGGTAAAGGTCAATAGACAAAATTATATATGTGTCAATTTCAGCAATATAAAAACAAAAAGGCAAGATAACATGGTGAAATAGAAGTATGTATTATTATGTGCTAGTACCAATATTATGAGTACTTTTTCATGCCTTTTCTCTATTTCCCAAATTTTCCACCATGTGATAATACATTGATAAGTGTAAATATTTCAACAGGCCCTTGAACAAAAGGAGAAACAACTATGAAACCCAGCTACCACTGGGAAAATTCCACTTGTGGAGACAGCAACAAGAACAAATGTACATGAATATTTGAAAACCACCTGTAATCTTCAAAAAAAAAATGCTTAAATCCTGCAACGGACAATAATTGGCTTGAAAG
>NW_022631616.1:0-45397 GCF_010015895.1 Lontra canadensis
GTTTATATCCATAAACATCCGAAGTGGCAGGAGGGTTTGAAATGATCCTGTCAGTAAACAGACCATTTATTTTTTTTAATCTGAGAACTTGTTGAAAAATCACTCTAGATTTAAAAGGTAAGTTGTTTCCCAAATGTAATCATAAAAAAGGAACAGAACAGAAATTAAAAGGGATCACTGCTTTCAGAAGGGAGTCACGTTCCCTTGCTTCGGTGACAGACAGACAAGGTCACGAGTGAATGGCAAGGATCTTGAAGCCTTAACCAGATTTGGAAAATGCAGAATCACAAGCCAATAGTGGTTGTCTGGTAGCACTTGCTTATTAGGTAGCAATACATAACTGAAACAGAGCGTATTAATGATAGATGAAGAAATCCGCAAAGAGGCTTCTGGATGTGTGTGGGGGTCTGGAATATTCTCTCTCAACTACAAGTTCCGAGAAGGCCATACCCTTATGTGCTTGATCACTGCTAAATTCTGTGTAACTAGTACACACTAAGAAAGTAGCAGTGATTTAACTCATTGGTTAATTAACTTTACCATTTCACGCAAGTGACAGGTTCACATGTAACTTATTTTAGTTATTTAACATGTGGATGAGGATTAAAGACGATTTAAACTCCTCCTTATGAGGATTCTTCCTGAGATTTGCAATTATGCTAAAAATATTTCGCAGTTGGCTCCTGACAAGCTACATCAAAGTCACCCGGCAAATGGAAAGGACCCATAAGTGGAAAGAACAAAAATTTTTGAAGCAACATGTTATTACAGGACATAATGATCCTTAACATGCTAATTGTTTGTCTCAACTATACCCAAGGAAGTGCTCTAAGATTTAATTTTTCCCCTCGGTGGCAATTCTTTCCTTTGTTATTTCTTCCCTGCAAGGTAATTTGCATTTGAAAAAACGCTTCCTACTGTTTTTACATCATTGCAAACCTTCATTAAGGAAGTAAGAGTAAAATTATGCATTTCAATCATGGAGCTCCCATGACAGTGTGGGACAAACTTGTAATTTTATATAGTGCTAGTTTCTGCAGCAGGAGCTATCGCTATGCAGCCTGCAACACTGTTTTTTTTTTTTTTCATGCCTCTCAGCCCGGAGTACAGGCCTCAGGCCTCTATGACCACTGGTCAATGTTGGTGACTGGAGAGCTGAAGGCATGAACACTGGAAGTTTATAGGAACTGCACTGCAATAAATGTCCCTTAAGAGGGGCTGCTCTGATGAGCATCCTATTTGCAGAGGTTAATAAAGAATTCAGAAAATAACTGAATCACTCTAAGTTCCAACTCTCAGTCACATAATCATGATCCTTTGGATGGGAGACAAGGAAAAGTAATTTTATATGACTGAGCCTTCCAATAATAATGTTTCATAATGCTGAAGGCCCATCTTCCATTTCATCAATGGACATTATTAGATGAGCATGCCATAAAAATAAATAAATAAAACTCAAAAGCCTTTTAAAATGGGACTGGCTGGCCAGAAACAAGAAGACTGCTGTAGAGAAAAATTGAACCTTCCAAAAATGAAATAGAAAAAATGACCATTTTTCCACCTCGTCGATTTCTCTCGTGTTCTTACTACCCCATGGGTTTAACGTGTGCCCTGGATTCTGCTGTCAACCAGAGGACAGCCAGGCCGCTGTCTGCAGCAGCCATGATCTCACACTGTCACCAAGTGAGAGCTACTCTGTGCCTGAATCAAAAACTCATCAAAATCTCTGATTCAAAAGCGGCAATGAGGTTATCTACTTTGACTCCTCAGTAGAGGCACGGACCTCCTCCACAAAAACCTGTTTCCGTAGTCTTAGGACTTCTCCTGGGATTTCTAAAAACCGGGAGCTCATGTGGGGACCGGTCCCTCTTCAGGTGGTTCTGAATAAAACAGCTCTCCCTAGCACTGATCCACAATCTCTTTCCTACGTCTTCGATCTGTTGGTCTCATACAGTCTCTAGCCAAATATCCTCTGACCCCTCTGAACACGGTAAATTGCCAACTTAACTCTCCTTCAAAAATGTGAAGACACGGCGGCAACTGGGTGGCTCAGTGGGTTAAGCCTCTGCCTTCGGCTCAGGTCATGGTCTCAGGGTCCTGGGATCGAGCCCCGCATCGGGCTCTCTGCTCAGCACAGAGCCTGCTTCCTGTTCTCTCTCTGCCTGTCTCTCCGCCTACTTGTGATCTCTGTCAAATGAATAAAATCTTAAAAAAAAAAAAGTGAAGACACTTAGAAGGCTCCCCTTCAAGTGTCCTCAAGTTCTTCCAATTGTTTTTTCTTCAGCCCTGAATTTTAGAGCAGCATTTCCCAAAACAAAGGTAAAGAGGGAACTTAGGAACCTCTGAGTTAAACACATTTAAATAGGTTTCTTTCCTACAGGCCTTCTTGGAAATTCTTATGCTTCAAAACAAAAGAAATTACTTCTATTACTACTTCGGGGAACAAACAATTTGGGATGTTGTCTTAGACTACTTACAATCCTGATTCTTTACTCTAGGAACAATTTCGCCTTTTAATGTCCCCAGAATTAGATCCCAAATTCAGGGAAGGACTAAGCTGACCAGTGTGAACATAATGGATACCCACTTCCTGGTCTGGAGGCTATCCATCCAAAAGAGATGTATGGGAATCCAGCTGACTGGACTATGATTCCCACGTCTCCAGCATCTTCATCTTTCCAACACCAAGTACCCAAAATATGCTTAATAATTATTCATTGAGCAGATATCGTAATAGAGGACGAAAGACTTCAGTGAGGACCTAGAACTCCTTAGGAAAAAACCACAAATCTCTCTCCCACTAAAGTATCAAATATGGCTCAGCATAAGGTTGAACCTAGAGACACTAATGTTATTTCCTAGGTTTCTATGACTTTGACTTTTAGACTAGAAAATCGTGCTCATGGACCCAATAAACAAATTCACTGAATCAGTAACTTCAAAACCTAACCAGACTCTTTTTCCAAGTCTATAGGTATATAACCACAATCACAGAAGCTCAGTTGAATTGCTAAAGACAAGCAGAATCAAAGAGTTCTAGGACATTTTTAGTTTGAAGGAAACTTAGAGAATATTTAGCCTAGATCTTCATTTTTATAGAAATAAATACAAGCTTTTAATTTGAATAATAGGGGAAAATCAATTCCAAATACCTGACCACTAATAAAAACTATGCAGCTGAGGCCTGGGATGATAGTAAGGGATTTGGTTAAAGCAAACCAAGAATCTTCATTTATGGTAATGTAGTACTTCCCTAAAGTAAGCTTTACTAATGCCTGCTCCTGGTCCCCTTGGCACTCACCATTTTTGAGCACATCAATCCCACATCTTCCAACTGTCAACACCTGAAACTAGTTGCCTGAGGACTTTTTCTGGCTACCAGAGCCCTTGTGGCCGAGAACGGGGAATGCCAGAGAGTTAATACAGCAGATGACAGCCCTCAAATCAATGAGGGAAGGGGAACTGGATGATCAACACCCCAGCAACCTTGCCCCTAAAGTGGGATTATGTCAAAGCATATTCTACAGTTCCCCAGCAAGACTGAGCCCCAGTTGCTCACAGTGGTAACTGGCTCTGAAACACGTATGTGGTAGATAGAATAATGGCCCCAAAAGATGTCTGCATGCTAATACCCAAAAGCCATGATATGTGATGTTATTACATAGCAAAGGGGAATTACGGTTGCTAATTAGCTGAGTTTAAAACAGGGAGATTATCCTGGATTATCTGGGTGCACCCAATATAATCACAAGGGTCCTTCCAAGTGGAGGAGAAGACAGAAAAGGAGAGTCAGAAGGAAATCTGACTATGGATCTATGGTCAGAGAAACGCAACTCTGCTAGTTTGGAAGCTAGTTAGAAGCTAGAAAAGGCAAGGAAACAGATTCTTCCCTAGAGCTTCCAGAAAGGAATGCAGCTGTGCGGATATCTTGTGTTTACCCCAGTGAGACACAGGTTGGACTTCTGACCTATAGAACCATAAGCTAATAAATTCCTGTTTTTTAAGCCACCAAGTTTGTGATGATTATGGCAGCCACAGAAAACTCACACAACACAATTTATTGGCTTCCTTCCCTCCTGTCTCATGTCTCCACTCTCCCGCTGATGTTTTCTGCTGTCATCTCCCGTAAGAACTCCTCAAACTCAAATCCTTGCATAGGGTCTGTTTTGAGTCCAAATCAAAATATTGCTACCATATTTCTCTTACTTTTATATGTACGTGATCCCATATGTTTTTTAACCTACAGAATATTTAAATTGTCACTTATCCAAACCAAAACAAAAGACACTAAACTTCTAAAAGCAAGACTAAATTTTCTGTGTATTAAAGCACCAGAGCAAATAAAGACACATAATAAAAGTGTGATATTACCAACAATGAATATTATCAGAATGCCCACTATATATGTAAATTCAGAATTACTTAAGTCTACAATCTGTTGGTTTTAATGACCTTTAATATCTCAAACTCCACAGACTGTCCATTTTTGACCTATTGCATCACTACCCAAGTTACAGTTTTAAAGACAAATCTGATTATCTTTACTTGTTCAAAAACGTCAGTATTTTCTATTGCTTGTTAATGTCCAGGCTCCTTACCTGGCACCCAGAGCCCTCCAATATCAAATATTAAACTTATTTTCCAGATGTCTTTTCCACTACTTCCCTTCATATACTACTTGGACCAGCCAAACTAAAATCTTTGCTATTCTATGCACACTTCCCTTTCTTCTTCTCACATTATTTCTTCTATGGTGTTTGACCCATTATCATTATCATCAACTCAAATCCCAACAATCCTTTAAGGTCTAAATATTTGCACTATGAGTCCATGCACAAGTGAATAAATGCATAAAAATGAAAGCTCCATGTGTAGAAGTTGCCTCTCCTATCCAGAGATACACCGTGGGAGAAAGAGCAGGAAGACAAGTACCTAAAATGATGAAAAGGGCGACTGACCCACACTGGGTTCCATGCCCCTCTTTGTGCTGAACCATCATTGGCTTTGTTTTTTGTGACTTTATATTCTATTCTCTGCCAAAGCAGCACGTTCTCCCCTACTTGTCAACAACTGGATTCTTCATTCATTTACTTACCGAGGATATTCTGTTCCCCAAAAAAAAGGCTTCTGTAGCTCTCCCGCTGGAAACCCTGGGAGAAAGATAGGCAAAATTGTAAGGGATATAGAGATTGATTCGATGACGAGTACTTGGTTCAAGCTTTAGCCTGGAAGTTCCAAATGTCCATCTGAAAGGTCCTCCTCATGGAGCTAGGAGCACTCTAAGAGAGTCAACTGTTTCTAAAATGATATTAATTCAACAGAGTTTGAAATAAGGGCATCACATTAGTTTCAAGGACATCACTTTGCATGAATACTCTGTTGACACTGTCGAGCCTGCCGTGAACCGGACTCCTTCATACAGTGTGTGCAGGAGGATTCTGGCTGTCCAGCAGCTTTCCCTCATATAGAAAGGGCCAGCTACATGGATACACAACCTATGTGGCCAAAGGGGCTCCCCCCTAGGTGCCCCACTTGCATGCAGAACTCCACTAGACCCACAATGTGTGGGAATCCAGTGAGATGCAAAGTGAGTACAGGCAAAGCGTGTGACATCCAGGACTGAATGGATGGGCCCTCCAGAGGCCCTTTCCATTGGAACCAGTATTTGATTGCCCAAAAAAGAGACAGTGGCATTCTAAGAAACATGAATGACCAAGGAACCCTATCATATCCTTTCTTACTTTAGTTACTACTTCTCTGTATTAGCCAACCACATACACTGAAAATTACATAGAAGGAAAGGAAAGACAGGACGACCCGCAGCTCCTTCTCCTTTCAGTCCTCCCTTACTCATCAGTAAACCAGAGGCAGAAAACGTGAGTAGAATGTACATGTATTAAGAAATAACATCAAAGCTGCTGGGTTCGTTTTGGGCAGTGTTCCCACTGGCCTGGTAAGAACAAAATTCCTATGTGTGTATAGGTTACAAAATACAAACTGTAAAATTTTGGTCATTCCACACACAAGTTAAAAGCTCTTACGTTTTCATTTAAAACTGACATTGCACAATATATAGATGAACCGTAAACTTATGCTGATGGCTGAAAATGTTGATTTTTCTTACAACTCAACAATGACATTAAAGAACAAATAAAAAACCTGACGAGTCTAGAGAAAGGTCACGGAAGGCAGGACAAAGCTGCATACTTGAGCACCTTTAACTGCACTCCTTCTGGCTCTCTGAACAGGGGGCCCCCATATTTTCATCCAGCACTGGGCCTTGCAGATTAAGTAGCCGGCTTGGTGCAGATGAGCAGGAGAAATGTTTTGCTTTGGTATTGCAACTCCCCACTGGATCTGGCACCCTGGGCTGATCCTGAGAGCTGCATTCCCAAGTCTTAACAATCCGGAATGCAAACAATAGTAACAGAAGACACAACAGCCAGAGAGAGAGAGCGAGGACAAGGACAAGTGAGCAGCACGTTCTTCAATGCCCTCGCCTGCTCCACTGCTCTAGCCCCAGTGAGACTGAAAGCTCTTTTAGGATTAAAATATTTTCTCTTCCCTCTCTTCCTCTCCACATTCTGTCTACACCCCAGCTACGAGATGATACTACAACACTGGGAGGAGAAGCGAGGGTGAGAAAGCAAATTCTTAGTTTAGAAGTGAAATGTTAATTCCGTATACCCATTCTTTATATTTTCTTCATATCAGTTTGAGATTTCAAGGGACAAAAGCCTCATGGCAAAAACAGAGGTGGGTCCAGCTGGAGTTCTCTCTTCCTGTTACTTTCATAGAGAGGAAAACACATGACTTTGAAGGGGCAACATCATATTTATCTTCGTCATTTTAAAATTGCCTTAGATTTTTTTTTTTTTGCATCGTTACATCAATATTCCATCCTCTTTCGGTGATTACTTGTAGCAAGTCATTCAAACTTGGAGATACATATGCAAATATATATTACATATATATGCAAATCACAGTGTTTATATGAAAGTCTCATCTCACATAATACATCATCAAAAAGCAATGATATTTCCTAATAACAATGATCATGAACCAATGGGATCTAATTATGAAGTCATTACGGCGTTCCTGCTTGGTGCGGTGGCCAGCTGGAAGCACTTCTGTCCACTGCCAACCTCTTTACAGGAAGACATCTGACACCTGCACGCTCCTCCGTTTCTATGGCTTTTGCTGTCAGGGGTCCCCCGACTCGCAGGCTTTGGCCATCGCATGCCTCAGGGCAGCTGGATCTGCTCAGCCTTTCGGGGCCAGGGAACCCTCCACTGATCAACACAAGAATCTGACACCCTTACGGCTGTGTTGCTGAACTGAATGGCTTCACAGCGTAAGCTGCAGGTGTGGAGGTGTCTGCCTGCCAGAGTGATAGATAAAGCCCAACAGCACCAGCTCAGTATCTTATCTCAGGAAGTGGGTAAGCTGTATTTCACAAAGGTATAAGTAAAAAATAGTTAAATAAACAGGGAATTCTCTCCCTTTTTAACAGGCTTTTCTTGTGCATTTTGGTGGGTTGTTTTTTTTTTTTGCAAATCCATTTTATTTCTTTTCTCCCCCCCCCACATTTTAGCACTGTGTCACCAGTTTCACACTTTTTTTTAAAGATTTTATTTATTCATTTGACAGACAGAGATCAGAAGAAGGCAGAGGCAGGCAGAGAGAGGGGAGAAGCAGGCTCCCCACTGAGGAGAGAGCCCCATGCGGGGCTCGATCCCCGGACCCTGGGATCATGACCTGAGCCGAAGGCAGAGGCTTTAACCCACTGACCCACCCAGGTACCCCCAGTTTCACACTTTTAAAGCCTTTTTCTTAAAGCTCCTTTTCCTATCAGTATATTTATGGGAGGCACCCTCACAATGTAAATGTGTGTATGTACACACATCCATGTGCTTGCATCCATATTACATACAGACACATTATGCATACAAACATGGAGATATCCACATGAGAAGAGAGAGGGAGGGAGAGAAAGAAAAAAAAATGTAACTATTAGACTGGCAAAAATTAGTCAGTTGGTAATGGGTAATACTGGCCAGGATGTAGGAAGGATGCTGGTGTGAGCATAAACTGTTGCAAGCATTTTCATGAGCAATTTAGTCATCTCTTAATGCTTTATTTTTTTTTTTAAGATTTCATTTATTTATTTGACAGACAGAGATCACAAGCAGGCAGACAGGCAGGCAGAGAGAGGGAGGAAGCAGGCTCCCTGCCGAGCAGAGAGCCCGATGCAGGACCCAATCCCAGGACTCTGAGATCATGACCTGAGCCAAAGACAGAGGCTCAACCCACTGAACCACCCAGGCGCCCCCTCTTAATGCTTTAAATGCCACTTCTATAAAATAAGTAACTATCAGCTGACATGGAAAAAAAACCTAAAAGATATTAAGTGGAAAAAAATATTAAGCAAAAAAAACTGCATTCAGTCGTGTATGTGGTCCTTTTCTGCAAAGCATATGTATAAACATATGCATAGGTACACAGAGTCAGGTCTGCTGTAACGCTTTCCTGGAAGAGGCAAATTTGCTCAAAGGTGACTGATACACTGGGGAAAAAACTGGGGCCTAACTCCCAATTTCACATTTGCTTATGTGTGATTTTGTCCTCCAGAAATGCTAGATGAAAGCAAGAAATGCACTAAATGAACTGAGCCACACAGGAATACACAAAACGCACACATCCCAACGCGGGCCAGTTAGTTACCTCAGTTTGCCCCCTGTGTTAGAAGCCCCAGCCAGCCATGCCTGGTGTTCAAATGTCCTTCCAACTTCAGCTCACCCTCCTTCAACCATGACACACTAACGCACAAGCTCCTCCAGCACCCACTTCCACAGGCCAACTTCAAGTCTTTCCAGGGGAAAATGCCATATTTACTGTAGTATTCATGTATTTACTCATTTAACACCTGTAAGACTGTGCTATCGTTTTTTTAAGATCTACTTTGAGAGAGAGAGAGAGAGAGCGTGCGAGCATGCGCGGGCGATGGTGCGAGCGGGGGGAGGGGCAGAGGGAGAGAAGCAGACTTCCTGCTGAGCCCAGCGCCTGCTGTGGGGCTCAATCTCAGGGCCCTGAGATCAGGACCTGAGCTGAAATCAAGAGTCGGAGGCTTAACCAACTGGGCCACCCAGGCGCCCCTGTACTATCATTTTTATTAGGCTGCTGGCTCTTGTTTTCATGTGTCATTGATCGTGTTTTTGATTGTTGTGTTCCTAACTCCATTTTTCTCATAAACCTGTGGCTTTTATTGCACAATTCTGCATAACATAGTGACATTTAGGAACTTGTGTGTCGCATTATAGCAGGACTAACTGTGTAGGTACATGTGGGCATCTATGTGTATATGGACATGTAGATGTGTATATGGACACATAGATCTATGGACACATAGATTCCTGGCAGGAATGTATATGTGTATATGGACACATATACATTCCTGCCAGTGGTCTTCAAATTTTATCAGGCATCAGAATGACCTAGAGGGCTTAATGGAACAGACTGACGGGCCCCACTCCCAGAGTTTCTGAGTTAGTAAGTCTAGAAAAGAGGCTAAGAATTTGCGCCTTTAACAAGTTCCCTTGTGATGCCGAAGCTGCTGATCTAGGAGGCACACTTCAAGAGCCGCTGCCCAATCACTGGTTCATGTGTACTGTGGAGTCATGGCCAAATATGTTCATTGCTGCATCGCTGTAATTGAGAAAAGTGTGCCGCAAGCCAGATATCCAACAGGAAAAAAATGACTTAATTATGGCATAACTGTACTATGGACTGCTCTGCAGCAAACAAAAAGAAAGAGGCAGGTCTTAATATTCTAGCACAGAAAATATCTCCCAAGACATGTTGTTAAAATAAAGCAAAGCACAGAATCAGATATATAAATACCATTTCTATTTTTAAAATAAGTACCGTATCCACGTAGTACATGAATGCAAATGCACAGAAAAGGTCTGTAAAATACATATCAAAGGGATCATAAGGACTGCTTCCTGGAGCTAATGGGGACTAGAAGGTGATGACTGGTTAAAGGGATTTTGGACATAGATGTAGTATTGTAAATTTTAACTAGTCAAAGGTAATCAACTTGTGTAATGAACATTAACTCTTATAGAAATGTGTACACATTGTAGAAAATTCTTCTAAAGGTTATACAAAAACTTAACAGTTCACTAAGCTTACATAATAGCATTTTCCTCTGGCATTTGTCAATACCAGCAAATTTCATTCCCATTTCAAGCAAAAATACAAGTTGTTGGTATGTAATTCAAAAGACTAAAATTCTGACAAAGGAAAATATTCTTATCTATATGTTGTAATAACCTCATTGTTTGTTACTAATAATTTCTCTTTCTCAGATCTGCACCCAGCAACACTACTAAGGCCTGCTTTCGGCTTTCTACTGGAGTCAAACCTTCCTTTTTTGCTGGAGTTTCCCTACAACTCCCACATCAGTGAATAACTGACTAACCTTGAGGGCTTTTGTTTAGGACAGACCTGACTGCCAAAGAACCGACCATATTCACTGGGCAATTAATTCAGGCAGGTTCAACTTTTCGGCCTTTGAAGTCACAAAGTTACATCTTAACTGTAGCAACAGCTTTCCAAGGAAACTTAAATGTGTCAGCACATTTCAGTTTCAGTATCTATTTTGTTACAGGAAAATCGCACCAGTTAGGTTCTTTAGTATAGACAAATGAGGAGAGGAAAACAAAATTAGTCCATTATCCCATAGCTCAGATGCAAGAAAGCAAAAATACATACATACTCAGGGATAGCAAAATTCATACTGTATGAAGAGACATGAACAAAATCAATAATTTCCCTTCTCTCCACTCCTCTTTACCAATGCTGGAGCTTTCTTTCCACTACTATCTGCACAGCTTGCTTCAGATATTTATTCAAATGTCAACTTCTCATTCAGGCCTTCCCCAGTGCTTTTTAAAGGAAAGGGGTGTTATCCTACCCCTTTCTTGCTTTATGTCTCACCATAATGCCATCGTCTATAATACTCTACATTGTATTTCCTTTGTATAAGTTACTGTCTTTCTCCCAACTAAAAAGCAAGCTCCATAACAAAAGGGATTTTTATTTTCACTATGCTTTCACTGCATTATCTGTAGAGCCAGAACACTAGCTGGCATGTGATAAGCACTCAGTAAATATCTGTTGAGGGAATGGAATCTGCACCTTGTGAAACTTGAAGGTATAATCGGGGTTAAGCATTACCTATGATTATGAGTATATATCATTAGCCAAAGTGGAAAACATTACATGCTACTATTGGTATCATCAACATGCTACTTCCTGAACTTTCCATACGCAATACCAGAACAGAGATATGTTCCATTATTCAAGTTGTTTTTCCTTCTAGATTAAGGACTTGATTGATTCCATTCTCTTGCATTTATGGCAGAACTAGTATAGTTCTGAGGTTGGCAGATACGTGGATACGGTAGTTTTCCCCCCAATAGATTCTCATTTTAAAATGCAGATTTTAACAAGATGAAAAGCCCTGTCCAGCTCCCTGAAAGTTCCATTACCCCTGTGTACTCTTAGCCCTCCCTATGGCCAAGGAATAAAGTAGAATATGCTCCCTTTCTATGGTTGTGACATGTGCTGAAAAGAGAAATCAGACAAAATGCTGGTTTAGATCAGAGTCCTTTGGTCCCAACAGTACTGGATGACTATATTCTCTTTTCCCTACATCCTTTGCATGCTTTCATGTAACTGCCACATTAAGTTTCATACCCATAAAAGCCTATGATACAGTGAAGTTATCATACAGCAATATTTTGAAAGCGTGACTTTCCAAGGTATTATGTTATGTGGAAGCTTGAGGGATTTTTTTTTAACATTGACACTTAAAAATGGTGATTCTTTTAAGAAAACTGTGCTCAGACTCAACCATCTTTTCCTGTTGTTTCCATGTTTGGTCAGATTTAACAAAATGGGAGGCCTCCAACTTTCACTTGCCAGGCGTTAAAACCCAGACTAGACTGTAAGCTTCTTCCCTTTCTCTATAGCAAACTTTTGTAAATATACTAATACAATGGAAGACAACTCAGACTCAACTAAATTTGGGAGCAGTTCATTCTTAAATTCAATCTATCTTTTGACTTCTTTAAAGAAACTAGCATTAGTGAATTTGTTCAGTTAGGATCCCTCCAGCAGCCTCTAGGGCAGAAGAGGCACATCCAGGGCCAAATGATAAAGGTTCAGTTCAAAAGAAGGTGTTGCAGATGGGCAGGGGTTGCGGGGAGGACAGGATTCTAAAGAAAAATCCGATGGGCCAGAGAATGTGCAAGCCAAAGTACATACCGACCTCTTTAATTCAATCCATTTTCATATTTGCTATAGCTGCTTTCTCCCGGGAGGTACTTGGATTTTCCACTGAGTGTGTACCTGTGTCTGTTTTCTTTTCACTATGGGTGTTTGTGGTATTTTTGCTAAGGGGCTGACAGTATCAATACAATGTATTATTAATTTTGTCAAATAACAGGATGTTTAGTCTTTCGCATGGATTCACTAATGTATTAACATGACTATTCTAGTGTATGTTATGACTATTATTTTCAAAAGTCTTAAGTATATGCTTGCATTACTGAGCTAATCCTTGTATCAATCTACATTTCGGGACTTACTGCTGATGTATCATCTTAGCGACATTATTATACTTCTTGGTGAGATTCACTTGTAGTTACTTCTGCTGGCTTGATTATTTTACTTGTCCTATGCAATAATAGCTCCTAGTTCTACAGCTCACTAAATGAATGTATTTTAGGACCCAATTTTTGGAGACGTTAATATAATTAAAATATCATTATAAAAACTACCAGGAAGAGCTGAGTTTGGTTATGATGATGCCACTTGTACACATAATCACTGGCCGCTGACATTTACGAAGCACCTGTGATGTTCCAAGCCACAAAGGGAAGCTGTGAACATACAAATGTCCTTAAAGAACCTACTATCTAGGGAAGGAAAAGAGATGTAACAAAAAAAATTCTGTATTGTAATATCTAAAAAGGTAAACTGATACCAAAGCTCTCTAAAGTGTATGTTTTCATTGACATTTGTTTTAAATTCAGTAAAGACACATAGAGGTGTTTTGGGAGAGGGGGAGCTATACACATGTCTACACTAATGACTAAAAGATACGATCAGTGACATCAGTTGAGGTTTGAGGTAGGAATGGTTTAAGAGAATGACACTTGATATGTGGTCATGGCCCAGCCGCATCAACATCACCTGGATGCTTATTAGAAACACAAATTATTGGGCCCCACACCAGACCTGCTGAGTCAGGAACTCTGGGGGCGGGGGGTGCGGAGTTTTCAGCAGGTGTCCCAGGTTATTCTAGTGCATGCTAGTTGAGACCTACTGGTTTAGGTCAGGGTAAAGATTCTCAATCCCAACTGTACCTCAGAATCCCTTGGGAAGCTTTTAAAAAGTAGACCCACATCAAAGGCCCTGCCCAGACCTACCAAGCCATAATCTCTGGGATGGAACCTTGAATGTATGTATGTTTTAAAAGCACCTCAGGTGATTCCATTATGCCAAGAAATTCAGAACTCTTGGTTTAGGAAAAAGAACTCATGTATTTACTCATGTATTTAAAACAGCCCTCTCGTCTCATTCTCCTCTCTTCACCACTTCTCAATACTGTGTTTGTAACATATAATCAGATATTTTTCTTACAATTTTGCAGATATACTTTCAAAACTGAAACTTTACATGGTTAACAAATTATCACTGTACAAGGACAAAACCAGTTTTAATTTCAACTGCTTTGGAAAATCCAGAATGAACGCTCACACTAAGAGGGCATGAATGTTACGTCTTCTTTAGGTTTCGTTCTCATAATCAGATAAGCCGGATAGCATTCTTTCAGAATCTAGGAGACCATCAGTTGGGACATGGAAATTGCTGTAACTACAAAGCACTTCTGGTTATATTTTCTGCTGTAAAGAATTTCATTGTCATCACTGCTAAGAGTAATAGTGGCTCTTTTTTTTTTTTTTCAATTTGGCATCTTGCCGTAGTTTGGTGAATGCCAGCCTTCCCCCTTCCAGAAAGTATCCAGTACTAACAGCTGTGACTCATGTCAAGGGATTCAGCAAGATGCCTTAGCCATCTGCTGGCTTCCTACAGGTAACCTCCTGCCACTGTATCTATCAGCCTAGAACTGACAAGCAGAAAGCAGATTCTAAAATCTGCCCTCCATCTTGAAACTTCCTCTTCTGGCCCTTCTGTTCTTTTTCTGCCATAACCACCTTCAGGCTGCAACAAAGAGAACCTCCTCTCTTTTACCAGTGTGATGAACCATCCTATTTGCCCAAGTCTGAGGAAGCTCCTGGGATACAGAATTTTCAGTGTTAAAATTAGGACAGTCCCAGGCAACCAAGACAAGTTAGTCCTCTACCTTTACCCAAACAAGTTGACCTCTTTTGCATTTGCTGCATTTTTATACCTCAGGGGTTCTCAAACTTCAGCAGCTAGCAGACATTTGATGGTTAAAATCTTCTTAAAATATAAATTGCTGGGCCTATACCCAGTGTTTGATTCCACAGCTTAGGGGTGGGACCCGGTAATGTTCATTTATCCCAAGTGATGCTGACACAGATGATCCAGTTCACCATCTGGCAGAGAAAACACAAATTTCCTCCTGCTATAAAGCTCAGTATCTCCTATTCTACTATTATGCCAACAGTTGTTACACAACTGCTGTACTAGGTATTCAAAACTGACACTAAAGGCTGTGATGTTTAGCCCAGGCCTGGGAATATAATAGATATTCAGCAAATGTTTGTCTGAGTTCCCTGAGCCATATCTGGGTTTGAGATAATGGTCTTAAGAATGAAAATATGACTAATATTTTCTCTTATGTCAATTCAACAACAACAAAAGTCTCTTTCATCTCCTCCAACAGCATCTGTACAATGCATAACTCAATAAAAGAAAACCATCTCATCTGTTGTTAATGGAAATATGAACTGGTACCACTTTTCTCAAGAGAAGTTGCATAATTTTTTTTTAAAAAAACCTAAAATGGACATACCATTAGACTTGGCAATTCCTCCACATCTAGGAATTTACTCTAAAGAAATAGACTCAGATTTGCATAAAAACATAGACACAAAACTTACCACAGAGTTTTTTTTTTTTTTAAACAGAAAAGCAAATAGCCTAAGCATCTATTGGTAGGAAATTAACTGAAGAGGGGCATCTGGGTGGCTCAGTCATTAGGCATCTGCCTTCGGCTCAGGTCATGATCCCAGAGTCTTGGGATCGAGCCCCGCATCAGCCTCCCTGCTTGGAGAGAAGCCTGCTTCTCCATCTCCCACTCCCCCTGCTTGTGTTCTCTCTCGCTATGTCTCTCTCTGTTAAATAAGTAAATAAATAATCTTTTTTTTTAAGAAATTAAAGAAATCAATGTGTTTTTATTTGGTGGAATACTATACATGATAACTTAGTATTATATGTAATAAATGGAGACAATATTCATGTTACAATGTTTGGGGGGCAGCATTATTGGATGAGTCCATATTTAGTTTTAATTTTTTAAAAATATTTATTTATTTATTTCACAGACAGAGAAAGAGTAAGAGCAGGAGGGGAAGAAGGAGAGAGACCCTCAAGCAGACTCCATGCCGAGCATGGAGCCCAACACAGGGCTTGATCTCATGACTCTGAGATCATGACCTCAGTTGAAACCAAGAGTTGGACATTTACCAACTGCACCACCCAGGCACCCCTAGTTTCCATTTTAAATGCGTAGATAAACATAAGCTTGAGAGGTATTCAACAAAATCTTTAAATAAGGGCAAAAACTTTAATATATTTTAGCTTAAAAATATGAAAGAAAGACAAGAAAGAAGCAGAGAAAATCTTCAGAAACAATTACAAAAGAAGGAATAAAATGGCAGTAAATACATTCCATCGATAATCATTTTGAATATAAACGGACTAAATGCTCCAATCAAAAGGCATAGGGTGTCAGAATGAATTAAAAAAAAAATACAAGACCCATCTCATCTATATGCTGCCTACAAGAGACTCATTTTAGACCTAAAGACACCTGCAGATTGAAAGTGAGAGGATGTGGAAACATCCATCATGCAAATGGATGTCAAAAGAAAGCAAAGGGAGCAATACTTATATTGGACAAAACAGACTTTAAAACAAAGACTGTAACAAAAGACAAAGAAGAGCGTTACATAAGAATAAAGGGGATAACCCAACAAGAAGATACAACTATTGTAAATATGCACCCAACACAGGAGCACCTAAATACATAAAACAGTTAATAAAAAGTGTAAAGGAACACATCAATAATAATACAATAATAGTAGGGGACTTTAACACCCCAGTTACATCAGTAGACAAATCATTTAAACAAAACTCACAAGAAAACAATGGCTTTGAATGACGCACTGGACCAGATGGACTTAACAGATATATTCAGAACATTCCACCCTAAAACAGCAAAATACACATTCTTTTCAAGTGTACTCAGAACATTCTCCAGAATAGATCACATATTACCCTACAAAATTAGCCTCAACGAATTTAAGAAGATCCAAGTCATACCATGCGTCTTTTCTGACCACAACACTATGAAACTAGAAATCAACCACAAGAAAAAAATCTAGAAAGGCCACAAATACATGGAGGTTAAACAACATGCTACTAAAGAATGAATGGGTCAACCAGGAAATAAAAGAAGAAATAAAAAAAATACATGGAAGCAAATGAACATGAAAACACAACAGTCCAAAACCTTTGGAATGTAGCAAAAGAAGTCCCAAAAGGTAAGAAACAGCAATACAGGTCTACCTCGAGAAGCAAGGAAAATCTCAAATAAACAACCTAACCTTACACCTAAAGGAGATAGAAAAAGAAGAACAAACAAGACCTAAAACCAGCAGAAGGAAGGAAATAATAAAGACGAGAGCAGAAATAAATGATATAGAAAGTAAAAACAAAAAACAGATCAATGAAACCAGTAGCTTGTTCTTTGAAAAAAATCAATAATGTTGATAAATCTCTGGCCAGACTTACTAAGAAAAAAAGGGAAAGGACTTGAATAAATAAAATCACAAATGAGAGAGGAGAGATAACAATCAACACCAGAGATATACAAACAATCATTAGAGAGTATTATGAAAAGATATGTGCCAACAAGTTGGACAACCTAGAAGAAATGGATAAATTCCTAGAAACATATAAACTGCCAAAACTGAAACAGGAAGAAATAGAAAATTTGAACAGATAGATAACCGCAAAGAAACTGAGTAAAAAACAAAACAAAACAAAACTCCCAACAAACTAACATTAGGGACCAGATGCCTTCAAGGGCAAATTCTACCAAACATTTAAAGAAGAATCAACTATTCTTCTCAAACTATTCCAAAAAAAAACAGAAAAGGAACGAAAACTTCCAAATTCATTCTATGAGGCCAACATTATCCTGATACCAAAACCAGATAAAGGTGCCACTAAAAAAGAAAACTACAGGGCAATATCCCTGATGAACGCAGATTTAAAAATACTCAATAAAATACTAGCAAACTGAATTCAACAGTAAACTTAAAAAATCATTCACCTTGATCAAGTGGGACTTATTTCTGGGTCATAAGGGTGTTTCAACATTTGCAAATCAATCAACATGATATATCACATCAATAAGAGAAAGGATAAGCATAGGATCATTTCGGTAGGCACAGAAAAAGCATTTGACAAAGTACTACATCCATTCACGATAAAAATCATCAACAAAAGTAGATTTAAAAAGAACATATGTCAACATAATAAAAGCCATCTATGAAAAACCCACAGCCAACATCATCCTCAATGGTAAGGAACTGAGAACTTTTTGCTGAAGATCAGCAATAAGTCAAGGATGTCTACTCTTACCACTTCTTTCGACATAGTACTAGAAGTCCGAGCCACAGCAATCAGACAACAAAAAGAAATAAACGGCATCCAATTTGGTAAGGACAAGTAAAACTTCAACTGTTTGCAGAAGACACGATACTCTACATAGAAAACCCAAAATACTCCACCAAAAAAACTAACAGAACTGATAAATGAATTTGGTAAAGTGATAGAATACAAAATCAATGTATAGAAATCTGTTGCATTTCACTATGCCAATAATGAACCAGTGAAAGAGAAATTAAGAAAGCAATTCCATTTACAATTGCACCCAAAATAGTAAGATACCTAGGAATAAACCTAACCAAAGAGGTGAAAGACCTGTAACCTGAAAACTATAAAACACTGATGAAAGAAATTGAAGATGAATTAGAGAAATGGAAGGACATTCCACACTCATGGAACAGAAGAACAAATATTGTTAAAATGTCCATACTACCCAAAGCAATCTATATATTTAATGCCACCCCTAATAAAATACCACCAACATTTTTCACAGAGGTAGAACCAACAATCCTGATGTTTGTATGAAACCACAAAAGACCCTAAATAGCCACAACAATCTTGAAAAAGAAAAGCAAAACTAGAGACATCACACATAATTCCAGACCTCAAGTGATATTACAAAGCTGTAGCCATCAAAACAGTATATTGGCACAAAAATAGAAACGTAGATCAGTGGAACAGAATAGAAAAATCCAGAAATAAATCCACAACTATATCATAATTAACCCTCAACAAAACAGGAAAGAATATCCAATGGGTAAAGGGCAATCTGTTCAACAAATGGTATTGGGAAAACTAGACAGCAACATGCAGAAGAAAGAAACTGGACCACTTTCTTATGCCACACACAAAAATAAATTCAAAATGAATGAAAGACTTTAAGGTGAGACCTGTAACCATAAAAGTCCTAGAAGAGGAGCGCCTGGGTGGCTCAGTGGGTTAAGCCTCTGCCTTCAGCCCAGGTCATGATCTCAGGGTCTTGGGATCAAGCCCCACATCGGGCTCTCTGCTCAGCAGAGAGCCTGCTTCCCCCTCTCCTTCTGCCTGCCTCTCTGCCTACTTGTGATCTCTCTCGGCCAAATAAATAAATAAAATCTTTTTTAAAAATCCTAGAAGAGAACAAAGGCAGTAACCTCTTTAACATCAGCTGTAGCAGCTTCTTTCTAGATATGTTTCCTAAGGCAAAGGATATAAAAGGAAAAATAAAACACTGGGACATCAAAATAAAAAGCTTCTGCACAGGAAAGAAAACAATCAACAAAACTAAAAGACAACCTGTGGAATAGGAGAAGATATTTGCAAATGACATATCTGATAAAGGATTAGTAAACAAAATCTACAAAGAACTTTATACAACTCAAAACCCCCCAAAAAACAAATCATTCGATTAAAAAATGGGCAGAAGACATGAAGAGACATTTCTCCAAAGAGGACATATAGATGGCCAATTGATACATGAAAAAATGCTTAACATCACTAATCATCAGGGAAATGCAAATCAAAACCACAATGAGATATCAGCTCACACCTGTCAGAATGGCTAAAATTAAAAGGACAAGAAACAATGGGTGTTGGTGAGGATGTGGAGAAAAAGGAACCCTCTTTTACTGTTGGTGGAAATGCAGACTGGTGCAGCCTCTGTGGAAGACAGTATGGAGGGTCCTCAAAAAGTTAAAAATAGGGGCACCTGGGTGGCTCAGTGGGTTAAGCCTCTGCCTTCGGCCCAGGTCGTGATCTCAGGGTCCTAGGATCGAGCCTGCATTGGGCTCTCTGCTCAGCAGGGAGCCTGCTTCCCCTCTCCCTCTGCCTGCTGCTCTGCTTACTTCTGATCTCTGTCAAATAAGTAAATAAATCTTTAAAAAAGTTAAAAATAGAACTACCCAGCAGTTGACTCAGCAAATGCACTATTGGGTATTAATCCAAAGGATACAAAACTACTGATTTGAAGGGGTGCATGCACCCCAATGTTTATAGCAGCATTATCTACAATAGCCAAATTATGGAAAGAGACCAAATGTCCACTGACTGATGAAATGATAAACAAGAGGTGGTGTGTGTGTGTGTGTGTGTGTGTGTGTGTGTACACGTGCATGCCTGCACATATGTGCCTGCAGTGGAATATTACTCAGCCATAAAAAGGAACAAAATCTTGCCACTTGCAATGACATGGATGGAGCCAGAGTCTATAATGCTAAACAAAATGAGTCAGTCAGAGAAAGACAAATACCATATGATTTCACTCATATGTGGAATTCAAGAAACAAAACAAAGGGGGGAAAAAACAAGCCAAGAAACAGACTCTTAATGCTAGAGAACACACTGCTGGTTACCAGAAGGGAGGTGGGTAGGGGGATGGGTGAAACAGGTGAAGGGGATTAAGGAGGGCCCTTGTCCTGATGAGCACCGGGTGAGGTAGAGAAGTGTCCGATCACTATTTTGTACACTTGAAACTAATATAATACTGTATGTTAACTAACTGAAATTAGAATCAAAACTTAAAGAATATTTTTGCTGGAAAAAAAACTTTTTTCAGCTTAGCTAAACACTTTCTAGATTTTCTACAATAAATATTAACTACTTTTGTAATGATAGTGGAAGACTACTGATTCTTTCAAGGGGGCACAAGTGAGATTGTAACCACCAAGATAAATGAGTGAGCTTTCGCCCTGACTTCCCATCTCCCAACAACACAGCTCTGCGCCAGCTTCCTGATGCTCGCCTCACTCTGGCTCACATCCGGGTCACCCCCAGGGAGTGTCCCACTCACACTCTGCCTCGTTCATTAGACTGCACCCAAAATCATGCCACACTTCCTGCCACCAGCCCTGCAGCGAGGCTGTACAGTCCTGTGTCTGGAAGCCGCATCTGTCCTGCCCCACGAGTATGTTTTCAGAAGTTCCCTGCAGGTGGCAAATGTGTCTTCCTCCAGGCACTGGCCCTGGGAGTCGCCACAGCAAAGGGAAGGCCAATTCGACCGCAGGGCTTCCCAGCTGAGGGTACCTTTGTCCTCTAGGGGCAGTACCTAGAATGTCCTTCTCAGCTGCTGGGGGAGGCCACGGTAAGGCTTGAGACGAGAACCAAACCAGGCCCTGACTTGTGCCTCCTTTAAAGACTGAATAGCCGAACAAAAGGCTTAGGTGGATAAAGTCGAGCAGCCCTGAGAAAGGGTCTGTGCTCTGAGTTGCGCGCTCGCTACGTGACTTCCCACACGTTTGCTAGTCAGATAGAGACGATTTGGCCGGGGTCAGAAATTCTTGGCTGGTCCTTGCTGTCCTTGCACGAGCTACAGACTACACCACTGTAAGACTGTGCTGTGCTTACATAAACTATGTCTTGAGTGGCCTTGAAGTCAGTACATCTGGCGCTAGAGGGTCTGCTATTGGTGCTTGGGAAATAGAGAATGGGAAAGCTTGAAGGGTTTTCTGTGCATGTTGCAAACTCTTTAGTAATCAGCTAAAAATTGATACTTTCTTAGGATTGTTTCTGTTAGCTATATAATGCCTTGCTGCCTTGAATAAAATTGGCACTATTGGACATCCTCCTTGGTGCTCCTCCTGCCCCCATGTCTTTGTCTCTTAATTTCTTTTCAGCATCCTCTTACCCTCTCGACCCTGGTCGATTTGTTGCGCCGGCCGCAACAAGCTGCCTCCTTGGATAGGCCTCAGAGCCAGGGATGGGGCGGGGTTGGAAGTTTGGAATGGACTGTATTGGGAACTCCAGAGTCCTTGACTAGGCCAGGGCAAGAACGTCTTGAAGCAATTGTAGCAGGTATCCCACAACCTCCTAAGTGCATCACCTGGCAATTCTGCAAGCTATTCTAAGTTTGTTTATGACAACTTCAGCTCATTGAACAAAACTTCTTAAATCTCATAGGAAATTTTATAAAGGGAAACATTTTTGGAGAGTACATCGAAACATTCTTTTTGAGGTGGCTGAAGGGATTCTTACCTGGAACAGGTAACACCTGTTCCACTCTGCCCAAACCCAAGCCAGCACGGAGACAGTGGGCCCGGCTAAAGGGCCCGCAGTAATAAAACTGCTGCTCCTGGCCACAGCCCATTGGGATCTGACATCGGCGGGACCTGGGAACCATCTGACCTTCTGACCCTCACCTCCTGGGTGTCCCCACATCTTGTAGCATCTTCTTCCCATACCAGATGGAAACAATCTTCCCACCACGCGGGTGAGGGTATGACGTAATGCTGATAGATCCTCTAACAACCATTACACCTCTTCATGTGTGCTCACATGTCTCAGTTCACATAATTCCCACTTTTCCGATGCAGCAACGAACAGCATGGGGTGAAGATGAAGAACATGCAATCAGAGAAGCGAGGTTAGACTCCCAGCTCTGCCATTTGCTCATTGGGTGGTTTGTGGGAAGTGACTTAGCCTTCCGAACCTCAACTTCCTCTTCCGTAAAATGGGCCCACCAGGCCAAGATTACAGAGCTACTGGGAAGATGTTAAAGTAACTGTCACAAGGCTGGGCCTGTGAACAGCTCTCAGTGAGGAGGAGCTGCAGAGAACAACGAGAACCTCCATTTTTATGGGAGTCCTTTACGGCATCGCCGGACAAGTTAGAAAACTGGCACGTGTATTCCCACCGCATGCTTACCTGGGAGCCAGCTTTCGGGATCTAACTTAGCCACTCCCTACTCCAATCACTGTCACTGCCTGAATTTAGGCCCTCTCCATCCTTCTCTTAAACCATTTGCCAAAATCCTAACCGGTCTAAGTGACCTCACTCTTCCTCTCCAAAGGATGCCACAAGCTTTAAGACAAAGGAAGCGAAACTTAAATTTCTTGCCTCCCAAAGAAAACTAGCCTAGCTCCCCATAGCCTGTTTCTCAGCATGGCTTCCCAGGCCCTTGCCCACCTCTTCCACGTGTCACGTCCCCCACCCACAGCCTGTGCCCCTGCAGCTGCGCCCATCTCATTGTCCTACAGAACCTCTTTGCCAGGCGCTGCTGTCACCTGTGCACCAGCACCCCTCTTCCTGCAGGGCCCAAGCTCCCTTATTGGCCTAGAAAATGTCTTTTTCCTTTCACTGGCAACTCAAACATTGCCGTCACTGTGAAGCTGCTCTTGATTCCCCCCACCCCCAACCCCTGATCAGCTACCCCTGCTCCGTGGCTCCCACGATACACCGAATGCCCTTCCGCTGTGCACTCCCTGTGCCATATAAATGACTGATCATCTTTCTGTCTCTCCCAACTCCTCGAAAGCAAGGACCTTAAGAGCTAAAATTTATTGAACACCTGCTAAAAACCAGTCTCTCTTTCACTTACTACTATTACCTCTACTTTACAGAACATTATACTGAGGCTTAAAGATGTTAAGGCACTTGCTCGAGGTTGCAAGTTACTAGTGGCCAAGCCAGGATTCAACATCAAAGCCCACGCTCAGTAACTAGCACAATATATTACAGTATAAGACCTAGCAGCAAACTCAGTATCTAGCAAGCCGTAATGTCTCTATTATTTCTCTTGCTGTGTAACGAAGTGTTTCGAAACATAGTAGCTCCAAACAGTAAGCAGTTACTATCCCACGGTTTCTCAAACTCAAGAATTCAGAAACATCTTCTATGGGTGATCTGTCTCAGGGTTTCTCAGGAAGTTGCTGTCAAGATGCCAGCTTTGGCTGCCATCGTCTGAAGGCTTGGCCAGACTGGAGAACCTGTTTCCCAGACGGCGTGCACACGTGCTAATGGTTATGGACAGGACGCCTCTGGTCTTTCGTCTGCGGACCTCTCTGCCAGCTTCTTGAGTGCCCTTAAGTCATCCTTGCTGGCTTCCCCCCAGAGTGACCCATCCAAGACAGCAAGGCAGAGAACACAACGTCTTTTATGACCCAGCCTCGGACATCATACTCCATCATTTCCATGGTATCCTGTTAGTTACAGAGGTCAGCTTTACTCAGTGTCGGAGGGCACGACACACCAGCGTGAACATCAACAATAATCATTGCGAGATCCATAAACGCTAAGTGAGTAAGTGGGAAAAAATCCTAACAATTGCTACGAGTGTCAGAATCTCTTCTAGATAATGAGAAATTTGGATAAGTTAACCTCTTAAGTTTCCTCCCTTTTACCTCCAAAACCATTAGAAGATTATTCCCAAATTGTCCCCAAACAGAGTATTAAATGCATTCAAGGCTTTACTTTCATTAAATTCTGCTAGAGGCTACAGGTGAGTATTTGCTAACTTGGCTTCTACTTTATGGTTTTAGGCAGAGTCAACAAAGTATAAGAAATTCTCTCAGTTTGAAATATAATCGTTTCCTTAACAGCAAAACAAATCTATGTTTGATTTCAGGATTAACACTATAGTTTGATGCCAGCGTAAGCCCAGCCTCTGGTCAAAGGCTTATCTTCTTTAGCAGAATATCTGTGATTAAACCCAGGTAACCAAATTCCTTGTGTATTACAACAAAGATAATAGTATCTTTGGTTTTAGCCCTCAGCCCTTACTTATTTTCAAGCCAAGGTTTTATTTGCTTGCAATAATTCTTTAATATGATTTAAGACATAGGATGAGAAAAACCAATACTGAAATGAAGCATTTTATAGATACGCATTGAGACTGAATACATGAACTTTATTCTAAAGACCAGTCCATGTCAGCAGAAATGAAAGCCAAACATGAACTGTGCACTCTACCACCCTCCTGCCCTTGGTGCCACCACGTGATTGGATCCAAATTAGTGCATAAGCTGCGTCAGAGTACTCTTCAAGTCTCCCTGGGTCCCATCCACTTGCAGTGCTCTCTACCAGGGGTTGGCCAACTAGAGCCCATGTAGTTTTACTAAAAACACAAACGTGACCATTTGTTTATCAACTCTCTACGGTCGCAGCAGCAGAGGTGAGAATTGACAGCAGAGAATGGATGGCTTGTAAAGGCAAAAACATTTACTATTTGGCCCTTTACAGGAAAAGTTTGCCAATCCCTGATCTCTTCCTCTGGATGCCTGGCCTAACGTAAACTGTTACAAGCCCAAAAATGTGTATGCATGTTATATGCTGTTATAAAACATTTTATGGGAGGGGATGGGAGTGTTATTGTTGATGTATCATATGCATATAGTAATGGCAGAAATTTTAATGGTGGAACACGATGAGATTTTATACCCTGTGCAACCACCTCCCATATTGGGAAAATGTTTCCTGTGGCCCCTCACAGTCAATATCCCCAGCAAAGGTAGCCATTGTTTCCAGTTCCATCACTTAGATCCTTTTGCCTCCTCCTGAACCTTAGATGGCCAGAAGCATGCAGTGTGTCACTGAGCACTGAGGCAGTGGCCTTCTCCCATATTGGAGCATGGAGCGGTTTGTTCTTCATTGCTGTGTAATAGTCACTTATACGAAAATACCGCCATTTATCTACCAATTCTACTTGTGGACATGAGGTTCTCTCCAGGTTTTTGCTGTTACGAATAAAGCTCCTATGAACAGGCAATGTTCATGTGTTTTGATGGGCATAACAACGGACTTATTTTATGAAGATGGAATTTCTGGGTAATAGGAGATACCAACAGGAAGACCAGTTGTGCAGATATCACAAAGTTAGGAAAGGCCAAACTCAGGCAACACTAACCCGGGCTCCCAGTTGTCCTCTTTAACCACTGTATCAGTTCAAATATAATTAAATTCTGCGACAGCTCCTCTCTGTAACTCCTCCTATAGCAGACTACAGTCATTATTATGTTACACGGCACTCTGTCTGAAGACACTGCTCCCCAGCTTGACGAGGGTAGAAAAATAAGAAGCATGCCCATGCTGCAAAATTCTAACACTGAAATATGGCCACAAGTCATAGGGTTTCAGACAAAGGCAGGAATTTGCAAACAAAGAACAAACAAAAACAGAATAAACCAAAAACCTATAGGCTTTTGTGTTTTCTACTCGAGTCTCTACCGCGAGCAGAAGTGGACTTAAGTGGCATAAATCAGAAAATGATAACGGGAACTGAATGAAATTCTCATAAATCATGTTACTAAGTATAGTTACGTCTTAGATGTGAAACCCAATTAAACAGATGGCCACATGCTGTCAGAATCAGCTCCTAATCAATAAAGATGTTCATTTCAGAAAATCACCTCAATTTTTCACTTCTTCAGTGAAGGAAAAAGAAGACAGTTGGGGGTTTGGGCAGGGGTGGTGGGGGGAGTCCCAGCAAACTCAGTGGGGAAATGTCTCAAAAGGAGCTCCGCCTGTCTTAATTTGTAGTCCAGAAAATCAGAAGAGAGAGAGAGAGAAAGTCACCCAAAGGATTCCTTGTCATCTTGCCTGGGAATGTAATTTACAATGAGAGCAAGCACTGGTCATTAGGAAAATAGAAACAGCTTGAATCTCTTAATTAAAACACTGCTTCAAATTGTTCATTTCAAAGCCCTCTGTTCCTGAGCTTTCCAGAAACCACTGGGTTACCCCGAAAGGGCTGTTTCTTCAGTAAACCTGTGATAGGATCAGCTCTTCCAGACAAGAAAAAGGCTGAGCAGGAGTGAATCCCAGAGGCAGAATATTATTAGGCATACTTAAATCCCCAAAGCAGCCGTAAGCATTCACGGACATTGGAAAATGACCGTGGGAAGAGTCTGTTAACAATCTATCTCAATGCCACTAGATTGGGGAAAATGAAGTCTACCAATGCCAAGAGGTGGTAAAAACGAGAGTTGATGAAAACACTTCTGGACTTTAGAATACTCTCTTTGCCACCCATTTGGTGTTATCTGGTAGACTTGAGTATTTGCACACTTTACAGGCCAGTAATTTCACTCCTAGTATACACCCTAAACACTTGCCTCAGGGGACATGAACAAGAATGTTCACAGCAGCGACACTGTTTACAAGTGCCAAACCCTGGGGTGGGAGAACACATTGGTCTGTCAACAGATAAAGTCTGTAGTGCAAGTAAGTAATCTGAGATACAGTCATGCAATGGAATATTATACAGCAGGGAAAATGAAAACCCCACTACCACATGCTACATGGATGAATCTTAATAACATATAGATTTAAAAAGCAAAGCGGCTTTACACTGCATGCAGTATGATACTAGTTTATCATGCTATAAAAATAAACAAATGGCTTAAATTTTATTTAAAAAAAAAAGAAAATGATAAACATGAATATCAGAAAAGTAGTTACCTCTACAGTGAACAAGATGAATGGGATGGGGAGAAGCATGGACAGATGCAATGATATCAGGAATGTTCTAGTTCTAGGTTGGGTGGGAGGTTCATAGGAATATAATTTATACGTTTTAACATGTTACGTATATTCTTTGGCACGTACCAAATATCACATAATAAAACATCTTTTAAAATGGATAATCTAGTCCAAATCTGGGCAGTTTCTGGACCCAGATGAACCCTGACTGGTCAGGTTTTATTCTCCACTGGACCCAGTCTGATTCCTGCTGGTTTCTGGACCCCATCTGGAAGAAATGTTCTATGAGTCAAGTCTGAAAGCTCCTAACAGAAAAGCTGGGCAGCTGGGATCCAGGCTAAGAGAAGGACTTATTTGCCTGCTCCAGAAACAGAGAGAACGCACTAGCTCAAGGAGCTAGGAAGGCATCTGCTTCAATTACCGAAAAGCAAGTTGAGGAGCACTGTGATGCAAGATCCTTGCAGCAAATCCAGAGAGCTCCTCGTGGCCAGAACTGAACACTCTGAGCAATGACACAGAGATTCAGAGTATTGGATTAGAACCCACAGAATAAAATAAATACCCATGGGTGAATGGACAGTCCCTTCCTTAAAAGAGAATTCACAGCAATACAAATGTGAAAGGGAAGAAATGGAAATTTCCGTTGAGCAAACAGTGCAGGGACACTCGTTGCTTACAAGTTTTTAATAATGAATGCTAAAATCAGTGAGGGAAAGACTGGTGAGAAAGAGGATACATGCAGTCTCAGAGATATAGTTCCCAAGATATTGCCACCTCATCAGGCAGGGGGAAAAGCAGCTTTATGGTGGTGCAACCCAGCAGAATCCACCTTCTCCAGGTGATCGAGGGTCACGTCACATCACCAGCAAGAAGACACACAGATAGCGTAAACTCGATGATATGATGCACTAAGGAGGACACAACATCACTTCTGTGACATTCGTGCCCCAAATGCATTAGCTTCACTCTGATCACGTAAAAACACTAGACAAACACAAACTGAGGGATCTTCCACAAACTAACTGACCAGTACTCTTCAAAGGTTTCAAAGTCCTAAAAGACAAAGACTAAAGAACTATTATACTCTGTAGGAGACTAAGAAGAAATAATGACTCAATGTAATGTGGGATCTCGACCGGATTTTGAAACAGAAAAAGAATGTAATTGGCAAAACTAGTGACATTTCACTAAGGCCTTCAGTTTAATTAATGGTATTATAGCAATGTTAATTTTCTGGTTCTGATCATTGCACTATAGTTACGTGCTAACATTGGGGTGGTTGACTAAAAGATAAATGGAAACTCCGTGTCCTGGTTTTGTAACTTTTTAGTAAGTTTAGAAGTAGCTCAAAATAAAAAGGGGGTGGCCTGGGTGGCTCAGTGGGTTAAGCATCTGCCTTCGGCTCATGTCATGATCTCAGGGTCCTGGGATTGAGTCCCGTGTTAGGCTCCCTACTCAGCAGGGACTCTGCTTTTCACTGCCGCTCTGCCCTCACCCCCTGCTCAAGCTCTCTTACCCTCAAATAAGTAAAATCTTTAAAATAAATAAACAAATAAAATAAAAAGTGGGGGGTTTTAGGGCAAAGGATAATCTAAAGAATTGTCCATTGCATAATAGGTTATTCCAACTATTATAATTAATATATAATTATTATAAATAGTAGTTAAAAGTTAAAATCTTAAATATCTTGGGGCACCTGGGTGGCTCAGTCAGTTAAGTGTCCAACTCTTGATCTCAGCTCAGGTCATGATCTCAGGATTGTGAGATCAAACCCCACATCAGGCTCCAGGCTCCATGCCAAGCATGGAACCTGCTTAAGATTCTCTCCCTCTGCCTCTACCCCTCCCTCCCCCACTCATTCTCGCTCCAAAAAAATAAATAAAATAAAATAATATAAAATAAAACAAAGTAAAATCTCAAATATCTTTAGTTCCTATGTAAGATATGGGTCTTAGTTCTCAGTTTGGAGCTATATGAAAACATCACGGTGCACATATTACATACACACACTGTCAATTATACGGCAATGACACTGCGGGGAAAAGAAAGCAACGGTCTTTTCATAATAATGAGTATTTCTATAGGAAGGAGTGACATTCAAAATATTTAACAACTTATTTGATTATACAAATTAATATAGAAATCCAAAATTACCACCATCTGCTTGTTTCCTTCTATTTATTATGTTCTCAGACCAGTCCTTCAGAGACTGCCATTCCCAAAAGTAGCCACACAAGGGCGACTCTAACGAGCTGTGCCTGCTGGGAGTTGGCATTCAGAGCTCCAGAGCTGTCCTGTCTGGCCAGGGAGCCCTGTTGGGATGAGGGGCGGCAGGGAGGACCTACAGAGGGCAGGCAGGGCCCCTCACTGAGAAGGTGGCATTCAAGCAAAGATTTAAAGGAAATGGGAGCATGAACCATGCAGATCACCTGGGGAATTTTCCAAAGCAGACAGCCTCTCGTATAAATGCTATGAGAGAAGAGTCTCGTGTTCTAGAAACAGGAGGGAGGCCAGTGTGGCAGGAGCCAAGGTGACGTAAGACAGCAGTAAGACGCTTGAGGGCCATTACAAGTAGTTTGGCTTTTATTCTAAATGCAAAGGGAAGCTGATAACCAGTTCTGAGCAAAGGAGAGACCTGAGATGACTGTAAAACATCTTTAAATGTCTGCAAGATTAGATTTAGAACAACTTGAAGGGGAATACAGACAGAAGCAGGGAGACCAGTGAGGAGGCTATGGCGGATATCTAGTGAGGAGGAGATGGCCCTGTGGCCAAGGGCAGCAAGTCTTTATAAGTTCCATCCCCCACATTCAACAAAGTGCACCGAGATGTGCTTAAAAGTGTGAGATTAGATGTTATCACCACACGAGGGAGTAAAGATGAGAAATGCAGGAGGGAGGAGAGACCAGCCAGGGCACGAGCAGGAGCAGCCCACCCTTCCCACGACAGGTCACTGCCAACCTGAACTCAAATGTCTGTCGCTCTCATGAATGTCTTCATACTTTCACTCAAAAGGCTATACCTCCAGACAATATATAGAAGTGTTTTTGCACGCTCTTCAACTTTTTTATATGGTATCATACTCGATATATTTTCCCCAGTTGTCCTTTTCCCCATCCAACCAATATTTATGAACTTTATCCTCATTAATACATGTTGCTCTAGGCCCTTCATTATTCACTGCTACCTGGAATTCCTTTGGGTGAACATGCCACATTTGAGCCATGTTCCTGCAGAGGGACACATAGGTTACTCCCCTTTTTCTGCTATTATGAACGACACCGGTATGAGCATTCTCACGTGGGCCTCCTCAGGGGAGACCTCTCGGCTATAGTTCTCAAGCTATGCAGAGTCACCTAGAAGCCTAAATAAAATAGATTTCTAAGCCCTACAGGGTTTTTTTTTAACATAGACCTAAGATGGGGCCCAAGAATTTGCATTTCTAACAAATTCCCCCACGATGCCATTGCCATTGGTCCCAAGACCACACTGAGAAACACCACACTGAGGCCCACGCCAAGAGTGCAAATGGTGGTCAGAGACAGGCATGGACATCTTGCCCTTCTCCAGGCATTGCCAACGGCTCTGCAAAGCTGGCAAACCAATTTACCTTTCCACCAGTGTAAGTACATGTGTCCCTGCTGCCAACACTTGGTGCTGTCACATTTTTTATTTAATCTGATCTTTAGTTATTTTTTAAATTTATCACGGCATTTATAATTTTATCTACTCAACACATGTAAATAAAAGCAAGCTAAGACTTTACATCCTAGGACTTTTCTTTTTTTTTTTAAGATTTTATTTACTTATCTGATAGAGATCACAGGTAGGCAGAGAGGCAAGCAGAGAGAGAGGAGGAAGCAGGCTCCCTGCTGAGCAGAGAGCCTGATGCGGGGCTCGATCCCAGGACCCTGGGATCATGACCTGAGCGGAAGGCAGAGGCTTTAACCCACTGAGCCACCCAGGGGCCCCCTAGGACTTTTCTTTATAGCTAACCCCCTCAGGTTCTGTCATCAGCCCAGCTACCACTTGTTTTTCCCATAAATCCTAGAAAAAGACACATGGTTTGGACAAAATCATTAAGATCCTGTTGAAAGGAAAGTGGAAGCTTGCTCCTTTTCATGGGCAACTGCACTGTGTTTTATTTATTGCCTTTTGTTTGTTTGTTTGTTGACTCAATAAGGTGAAGGGAGAGAGGAAAATCCGGCACATGGGGAGAAGAAGGGAAAGTGTGCTCACCAACATACCTGATCACTTTTGGAAGGCAATAAAGAAATCATAGGGAGGGAAGGGTTCCTTCCACTCCGTGCCAGGTTAACAAGGAGACAAGAAGCTGGGTACTCACGGATCTGGTTGGTGGACGCACTGTAGAAGGCGTTGACGGTTGTTGGATTTGTGAACCACCTGTAGAAAGAGAAGCAAATACCACCAGGCAATCACCATGATCCATGCAGAAGGGCAGCAAGAATGAACACGATGTGGCAGGACTCATTAGCAAACAACCAGGGAACAATGGGGAAGTGGGGTATATGGGCAACTTCTCACCTCAGTCTAGGGTTATTGCTCCGTGCAGTGAACAATCTCGTCCTAAATTGAACAGGGTTCAATGAGAATATATGACCATATGCCTGGTTATTCACTCCTCCTAATGTAATGGAAAAAGTCAGCACCGGTGCTTCTGAAATAGCTTTAAGGAGAAATTCTAGAATCTAGAGGGCTCTCCCAAGAGATGGAAAGAGCAACAAGCTGATGTTCGGCAGGCCCTGCTCAATGGGTCCATGGGACAGCTAAGTTTCGACAAGGCATCACCTCTGAATGGTCCTTTAGAGGTTTTAGATTGATGACAGCGTAGAGGCCCATGTAGAGAGACATGACTAGAGCATGACCATGCTGCCCAGAGGGTCTGCCTGCTCCAGGCGCAAGTTCACAGATTTATTTTTTTTTAAGATTTTTATTTATTTATTTGAGAGAGAGAGAAAGTGAAAGAAATCATAGAGGGAGAGGGAGAAGCAGACTTGCCACTGACTGAGAGGAGAGCCCGAGGAGAGGCTCGATCCCAGGATCCTGAGATCATGACCTGAGCTGAAGGCTGATGCTCAACTGACTGAGCCACCCAGGCGCCCCTGAGTTCACAGATGTAAGCTCCAGATCTAATGGCTTGTCCTGCCTCTATCACTAAGTCGCCGAGTTGTGTTGCAACAGCTGCCCACCTTCCTGGGGTGTGGTTTTGGCTATAAAATTTAGGTACTGCATTAAGAGGTCTTGGGAGTATTTTCCGGCTATAAAGAGCCTACATTCCATTTGAAATGCATACATTACTTAGAGTAGGGCTTGGCAAGTTTTTTCTGTCAAGAGTCAGATGGTAAACATTTAGGCATTTTGCAGGCAAAGAGGCAAGAATCCAAGATGTTATATAGGCACCTCTAGCGTAGGAGCAAAGCTTCCACAAAATGATATTGATGAAATTAAAAATGTTATAACTGAGTACAATTTTTTTAAGGCAGGCCATTAATGAGAAGAATGGAGTTCTTCTGAGGCAGAATAACATTTTTGCTTAATTGGGATTCGAGGTTAGTGCTTCCTATCTTCAATCGACTGCAAATATTTATCTCTCAGAATCACTCTGTGCTCACGGGCCATAAGAAAACAGGCATTAGGCAAGATTTAGCCCCCAAGTTGCAGTGTGCGGACCCCTAATTTAGATGCCAGTGAGTTTCTGCCCTTTAGGATGAAAACCAAGCTATCTGAAGCTAAATTATTCAAAATAAACTCGTATAAATCCCTTTTCGGAACAATCATTTTAGTAGTTTATATTTAATAGGAGAATTACAACAAGCTAATAATTTATGTCAGACTAATATGAAACTGGTAGGAAGTCCAAGTGTTGATTCTTGTTGATCCACACATACCTTCTCCGTATAAAGAAGTCTACAAATAGGTCACGGTGTTATTCTCATTAGTGGTAGTAGCAGCGGCAGCAAACCTTCACTGAGCGCTCACAATGCCCTAAGCATGCCCTATTCCTCAGGTTTTCTTCCCCACAGCAACTATAGAAATTATTGGCCTATCTCATAGACGAGGACAGTGAGACTTAACAAGCATTACATACCTGCATAAGGTCCAGTCTGAGTTCAAGCCAGTTTTTTTTTTTCCCCCAAACCAGTTCTCTTAAACATTGTATCATACTGGACACATTCCTGGATATCAAGAAAACGAGTGCCTCCTCTAGTCAAAACTGAAACCTATACTCCTTCCCATAAAATGCGTACTCTTTGCCTTCAGGCTTAGGAATAGTATTTCAATAAGCGCTAGTGTTTAGCAAACAAACCTACTGACTGGTTTACTTTCTTGAGGAAGTAAGTGAAGGCAAAAGCCCCTTCATTGCCCTAACATCACTCCTTATAGTAGGTAGAATTAGGGCTCCCCAAAAGATGTTCATGTCCTAATCCCTGGATCCTATGAATAGGATACATTACATCCCAAAAAGGACACTGCAAATGTAATTAAGGGTAAAGTTCAAAACAGAGAGATTATCCTGGATATGCAGGTGGGCCCAATCTCTCACTAGTCCTTAAAAGCTGACACTGTTCCTTGGCTGGAATCCAGAGATGCAATGGAGGAAATCAGATTCCAAGAGTCAAAAGGATCCGACATGCTGTTGTTGGCTGAGATGTAGGGGCCATCATGCAAGGACCAGAGAGAAGTCTCGAGAAGGGAACAGCAGCTCCCAACTGACAGCCAGCAAGGAAGTAGGGATGGCAGTTCTAGAAGTACCAGGTGGAGGAGTTGCCAACATCTCAATGTGCTCAGAACACAATTCTTCCCAGAGCCTCCAGCTACGAGCCCAGCCCACTGACACTTCGATTCCAGCCTCATGAAACCTGGATCTAAGAAAGCAGCGAAGCCATCCTGTACTTCTGACCTCCAGAACTGTGAGACAGTACGTTTGTGTTTTGAGTTGCTAATGTTGCGTTAGTTTGTTACAGCAGCAACAGAAAATTAACGCATTACCCAAAGAACCCAGCATTCCTACGCCTGAAGTTTGAGTCGAGACAGGAGAATCCAGGTGCCTCTGAACTTGGCCTCTAGATGACACTGGTCTGAAGCATACTGTGCACCAAAGATGAGGTGTATTCCTAGAGCTCATCCCTTCCCTTTCCCTCCCCCTCCCAACTTCCCCTTCTCTTTAGCCAACAATCAAACTTGCAAAACATGAAGATAAGGGTCCCTGCAGGAAAAATGTTTTTAACTGCTGATGGACAAAGGTGGACAAAACAAAGAAATCAAACCATCAGGTGGGGCCCGACGGGGCCTCTGAAGCTTCAGCAGGAGTAGCTGAAACATCCTATTTCATACACATGATCTCACCTCTCTTGACTTCCCAGAGCTCTTGCTATCTCTGTGCTATGTCTGGAGTCTTGATTATACCCAGAGCTGATATTAAGCTGCTGCACCAGTAGATCCTAGCACTTGTAGGCACTAGTATTTCTTCTCATTGGTCAGTGCCCATGCCAAACCAGCCATTAAATATTGCGTCTACCTTCCTCATTATAGCCAAGTTTATTATACATTCAGTTTTACTATTCTCTAATATAAGGCTACCAACCCTGGTTTTAATATGTGTTTATAATTTTTTTCACACTCCTCCCATTAAGAAGTGGAACCTAAATTCCTCTCCTCTGGATTATGGGCTAGCCTTGGTGAGTCGGTTCTACAACATAAAATGCAATGGAAATGACACCACAGGTCTTCCCAAACTAGGCAATTTAAAGGCAGTACAACTTCCCCCTGGTGTACAAACACTCTCCCTTCCGCTTCTCTTTCTCAGGAACTTGCCCTTTGATGCTTCTTGCTCAATCAGCATGCTGTGAAGAAGCCCAGTTCACGAAGCCACAGGAGATGCTCCAGCCAACAGCCATCATCAGCCACTAGATGCGAGAGAAGCAGCCTCCCCACGACACCAGCCCCAGCCACTCTCTGACTGCAGTTACATGAAAGACTGGAAGCAACAGCCACCCAGCTGAGCCCAGTGCCGGCCAGAGCCACAAGATGGGGGGAGAGAGAGAGAGAGAGATGTAATTCTTGTTGTTTTAAGCCTCTAAATCTTAGAGTGCTTTGTTACACAGCAGTAAATAAATGAAACATTGAAAAGTTGGTTGTCCGTGGATTACATTGCAGCCACTGGGTTGAATTTTCCCATAAAGATGTTTAATTTGCCCAACATGACCGTCTTTTAAAGGACTGAAGTGGAATTCATTTAAATGAGGTTCTCCACAGTCCCCACCACCCCCTAGCATTTATACTCGGGGAGGTCACCATTTGCTAACTGACTGAGCCTGGAAAGTGTATGAGTTCATGCAAATTATCTCCCAACAAGATTTTAAGCTCCTTATGTGCTAAGACTATTGTCCAAGTGGCATGCACTGAGCAGAAGATCGGTACATCTATTTAAATGACGTATTGCTATATATACATCTACTTGAATAAATAAATAGCTTTAAATTCAAGTACTTTAAATTCTTACCACTACTTTGGGATGTTCTGTGTTTGGGGAAGGATTTGATAGAAAAGGTATGAAGAAGCCTCCTATAAATTTCAAAGGGAAGGGGCGCCTGGGTGGCTCAGTGGGTTAAAGCCTCTGCCTTCAGCTCAGGTCATGATCCCAGGGTTCTGGGATCGAGCCCCGCATAGGGATCTCTGCTCAGCAGGGAGCCTGCTTCCTCCTCTCTCTCTCTGCCTGCTTCTCTGCCTACTTGTGATCTCTGTCTGTCAAATAAATAAATAAAATCTTTAAAAAAAAATTTCAAAGGGAAACTATATGGGGATGAAAAGATACTGGACAATGGAATACACAAAAGGGATATAATAGTAATAATGAAATACAATTGTCTAAAGACAAAGACATTGGTACCCCAATTTCTATGGACCATATAAAAGAGATGTACACATCAGGCTAAAGTTTGACATTTTACCCATCAACTCTTAGAGATAGTTGCAGAAATGGCAAAACCACAGAATATTTATTGCCTTATTTCTAATATCCTATAGAGTGTATCCTTCCCATTTCATAGATAATGCTTTTGCAAACAAAAATTATGGGCAAAACCATAATTTGTATAGACATTTCATGTAATTTTACATATTTTTAAAAGTTATTTACTTTTACTTATTTTAGAGAGAGAGAGCAGGGGGTCGGACAGAGGGAGACGGAATCTTGAAGCAGGCTCCCTACTGAGCACTGAGCCCGATGCAGGGCTCAATCCCAGGGCTCAATCCCCTGAAATCAATGACCTGAGCCAAAATCAAGAGTCAGCCGCTCAGCTGACTAAGCCACCCAGGCACCCCATATTTTTAACATATGTTTGAAAAGATAGAGAAAGAAGATCCAGACATGTTTGGTCACAGCCAAATGAGAGTGAGTTAATAGGGAAGCTGACTTAAAGTCATTTCTGTCAATGAGAGGGGATGCTAAGGGGAAAAAATTACTTCTGATTCAAGCCAAGCAGTAGACTAAATCCTCTATTTTTAAGCAAGCTGATGAAGTGACAATTCTGAGAACCAACCCCTAAATATGCACCTTCAGGGATGACCACCCAATTAACTCCATTCTTGCTGACATTTCCCACTGTGCTAGAAACTTCTTAATACACATTAGTTCAGCTGAAATGAATTCCACGAGAATGAAAGATAAAGGGTGTTTATCTCCTGTACCCACAAAGAAGCAAAACGGTATTTCAGGGCTTTGTGGAAATAAAATCATGACGTGCTGTTCAAAGTAAACTCGTGTAGTGGAGCTACTCCCAAATCATTCCCACTAGATTAACCCATCAATTTTCAAAACTAAAAGATGTCAATTAAAGCCAATGGGTATCACAAAGCTAAAATTTCCTACGATGCCTGAAAAGGAGCAGCCCAACAATTCTTTTAAAAAACTAACTATCCTATCACTTTACTACACAAAGAGGATCTCCAATTTCTTAATGTTGCTTTCCCTGAAATACACATATAGTCTGAGGAAAGAAGAATTAGTACTATTGAGAGGCGCCTGGGTGGTGCAGTCACTGAAGCGTCTGACTTGGTTTCCACACAGGTCCTGATCTCTGAGTCACGAGACAGAGCCATGGGTCAGCCACTTCACTCCGGGCAGTCTGCCTGAGATTCTCTCTCTCCGCCCCTCCCTCGGCCCCTCCCCTCTGCTTGCACGTGCACTCTCTCTCTAAAATAAATAAAAAAATAAAAAAAAACTATTAGTGCTATTGCACTGATTTTCATTGCTAGATAGACTTTCCAGAAACATTAACCAATTTAATGTCCTTGTGAAAGAGGTATTCCAACAGAGAAGAAACTACACAAGATCACACAGTTCACCTAAGCCCACAAAGTCAGCCAGCATTTTTCTAACGCATAAATAAAATATTAGAAATAGTCAAGGCCATTAGATTAGAATCTGACAGTCCATCAGTATTTTAGGATGATGTTAAAGAGGACACATTTAGGGATTTTTCAATTAGCAACCTAGGCCTTCCTACACAGCCAAATGAAAAACGCATTTTGAAATTAAAGAATTACTTTGACAGCATCTCTAATATTGAGAAGCCCAAAGCCTGAAAATTCAGAAAAATACTGATGACAAAAATACCTTGAATTTTCCACAAATTCCAAGAAGAGTCTCAACTGATCTGAAGTAGATCTGAAAAAGAACCAGGATGATTCACAGAGATCTGTGACGACCATACTACATGTAGATGGCTCATCAGGATACTGGAAAACATTTGCTGAACTTGTCAGATTCAAGAAGCTACTTTTAGAAGCCTACATCTAAAATGTCTATTGAGTAACTGAGGTTAGGAGTGAAGCAGGAGAGATGGACGGAGAGATGCTGGGATGACAGGAGAGAACCAAGGACAGTGGAATACAGAGCTTTAATGCAGCTGTCTGTCATTTCCAGAGATGTATGAAAGCCTTCTAACCTCCTCTGTTCTTTTGATTAGAGTCAGGGATGGGCAGGGGAATAGTTCAGCTGTAGGCCCCCTCCTTCAAGTCCAACAGTTGTAACTAACTTTGTGGGTGTGTGTTGTAGGAAGGCTAGAAGGGCAAAGGACAGGAATTGGTAGATGGCAGCCATGGGGAAGAAGGACAGGCAGTAATCACAGCTTAAACCAAGGGTTGGTACACTTCCTAGAGTTTCTACAGTCTAGAAGAGAGCAGAGAGTTGGAAGGGAGAGTAACAAGAGACCCAGAGAGTATAAAACGTCTGGAGACCAGAATATCAGCCAAGGTTAAAAAGTGGTCCATAAAAAAAAAAAAATTGGGCCATGGGATCCAGGTTTCCAGCTAGAAGGATATTAAAAAGTCAGCAAATACTTTCCATAAAAATCAAGAATAAAACTGGACAAAATCACAACGAACAACCACTTTAGGGCTCTGGGAATTGATCATCAAAGTCAACAACACACTGAAAAATGTTTATTTTGAAAAATTGCTAGAACTTAGGAATAAATACAACAGAAGTCTGTGGCCTTCTTGCCAGGGGCTGCTCCCACCCCTACCAGCTTGGCCAGTGAGAACTTAGTTCTATCAGGAGAGGTAAGGTGTCTCAGTCGGTTAAGTGTCTGCCTTCGGCTCAGGTCATGACCCTGGAGTCCTGTGATTGAACCCCACATTGGGCTCCCTGCTCAGCAGGGAGCTTGCTTCCCCCTCTCCCTCTGTCCCTGCTTGCATTCTCTCTCCCCATGCCTTCTCTGCCAAAGAAATTATTTAAATCTTAAAAAAAATAAAAGATAGGTAGGGCTGGCTGGAAATCCAGCAGCTTCGCTGCCACAGGGGGTGGACTTGATTGGGAGTGGAGGTGAAAACCTTCAGCTTTGTCAGCTAAAAGTGGCAACCTTGATGGAAAACAGACAAGGAATACCCACAGCTCCACTAGCCTGAAATTACAGTTCCCACTGGGAAGATGGTCAGACAAGCCAGAAATTTAAAAGGGAGATCTTGGAAATGAAAGAGTCACAGAAGGCTGAGATCAGCTCACTCCGTACCCACGGCTGACTGGGACACTAGGAAAGTACACAGGGGAGACTCGAGAGAGCCCAGTGGCAAGCAGACTTTAAGGCTGATGGAGGAAGGTAGTTGCAGCCCACGAACAGATCAACAGGCAGCGAGCAGAAGCCCTACAGACTCGAGGTGTTTGAGCACAAGGTCTGCCCCAATCCCTGGCTGAGCACTAAGCTATGCACAGGGACAACCTCAAGTAAGAGAAGCTACAAAATAAAAAAATAAGAATTTTTAAAATGAGCAGAGACATCCACAGCTGCATACTCTGGGGGAGATAGATTCTGCAGTCTAAAAGTTACTTTTTTTTTTTAAGATTCTATTTATTTATTTGACAGAGAGAGAGAGCACAGGTAGACACAGTGGCAGGCAGAGGAAGATGGAGAAGCAGGCTCTCCACTAAGCAGGGAGCCCGATGTGGGCCTCGATCCCAGGACCCCGGGACCATGACCTGAGCCAAAGGCAGACGCGTATATTACTGAGCCACCCAGGCACCCCTAAAAGTTACTTTTTAAAAGCCTCAGAAAAATAAATCAGAATCCACAGTTGTTACCATATATTATCTAAAATGTCATTTTCAACAACAAAAAAATTACGCTATGCGAAGAGAGAAAAGTGTTAGGAAAAAAAACGTCAATAAAAACTGACAGAGCAAAGCCAGGTATTAGAGTTAGCGAAGATCTGAAAGCAGCCATTATAAATAAGCCCAAAGAATTAAACTATATTCCAAGAATTAATGGTAAATAGAACGAAAATGACTCAACCAATAGAAAATCGTGGGGCACCTGGGTGGCTGAATCAGTTAAGCATCTTCAGGATTGTGAGTTCAAGCACCATGTTGGGCTCCATGCTGAGTATGGAGCCTACAGAAAGAGAAGAGGAGGGGAGGGGAGGGCTGAGGAGGGAAGCGGAGGGGAGAAATAGGAAGAGAAAGAGTGGAAGGAAAGGAAAGGATGAAGGGAAGGAAGGAAGGAAGGAATAGGAAGAAGAGAGGGGAGAGGAAGGTAAGGGAAGGGAGAGCAGGAGAGGGGAAGAGAGGGGGGAGGAAGGAGGGAGGGAGAGAGGAAGGAAGGCAAGGAAAGGAAAGGCAAGGAAGAAAGGAAGGGAAGGAAAGAAGGAAGGAAGGAAGGAAGGAAGGAAGGGGGAAGAAAGAAAGGAAGGAAGGAAGAAAGGGGGGAGGGAGACAAGAAAGAAAGAAAGTCACAACAGAGAAACAGAAACTAAAAAACAATCAAATGGAAATTCTGAAATTGCAAAGTACAATAACCAAAATGAACAAACAGAAATCTAAACCTCACACGTAACACTCTGTCAAGTATATTGTAATCAAATTTTTGAAAAAGTAATCTAAACCTGAGCTGAAGGATTTCTCAACTATAAGCCTCTTATTCATTTGTTAAGTGGGGATGGTATTATTTATTAATAGTACCTACACCTAACAGAAATGAAGAGAGGATACAATTAGTTAGAACAGGTAAAGTACTTCCTAGCACACTGTGAACATAATAATTGTTAGCTGCTATCAGTTATCTTCATCATACATATTTTGCTAGGGAAGGACATCATGGCTGCCCCCGGTCCAGAAAGTTCCTCGGGAAGATGTCTGACCTAGGGAGACAGTCCCTACAGGCAGCTGGGAAGAAAGACGGTAAATCCTAACTTATACTGGAGAAAAATAATATAGCCAGCCATTCTCTGATACTTATTACTTTGACAAAATCTCCTAGTTACTTCATAATTATATAATTACTTCTACATTTGTAACTATACTGTATTTTTTAAGCATTTGTTCTTTTTTAAGATCTTCTCAAGTTTTTACTTGAGCGTGAAATTCTAGGCAAACTTGTTTTCTATATACATATATTCATACCTACATATAGAAATGACTTGAACATCTGTATCCTAATAAGCTCTCTTACATCATTTTGGTGCTAGGATTGGGGCAACCATCATCAGAATGGAGAAGTGATTCATATCATATCAGAAAAAAGAGTTATCAAAACCTAACACGCTTTGGCCGAACCAAGGTAACCTGCCAGCCGGCTACTCTGACCCGGGGGGATTACCCAGTTTGACTGAGGAGACTTCACTTCCTACCAGCACACTTATTTCTTTCCCTTTCGGGTTTTTACGGGGTTTTTTTTGTTTGGGTTTGGTTTGGCTTGGTTTGTTTTTTTGTTTGTTTTGTTTTTTAAAGATTTTATTTATTTATTTATTTGACAGACGGAGATCACAAGTAGGCAGAGAAGCAGGCAGAGAAAGAGGAGGAAGCAGGCTCCCTGCTGAGCAGAGAGCCCCATGTAGGGCTTGATCCCAGGACCCAGGGATCATGACCTGAGCCGAAGGCAGAGGCTTTAACCCACTGAGCCACCCAGGCACCCCTTGGTTTGTTCTTTTTGTTTTGTTTTTTTGTTTGTTTGTTTTTACTCACTCAGTTTTTGGAACCGCTTTTCGCAGCCAGAAGAAATCAGACTGTGCTAAGTACTTGCGGGTTTGCAGGACATTGCCAAAGTAGTCGGATTCTGAAAACTTGATCTGAATAAAACAAACCACAACCATCATTGTTCTAAGTGCAGATAAAAGAAACAAAGTCTGAACAAAGTCTTCAGCACACAAACGAGCAACCAACAGAGAAGCTACACTTTTCCGGACACCTCTCAGCTGTCACCAGTTAACCCAGTATCCACAGAGCCATGGAATTTAATCTCCGTGATTTTCTTTTACAAGAAAAAGTCCCCAAATCAATATGATTATTTCTGGATCATGGTAAACAAACAAGAGATGCTGCAGTAATTTATGACGCATTTCATTTGCTTTATAATTGAAAAATCTACTTTAACCTTTATAGGACATATCCTCTTAGGTTTGAAATTTCTTGGCTCACACGAGTCCTTGATCTTTTCTGAAATGTGTTCTTTATTTATTTGTCACATAGGTTCTTCTAATAACATTCAGTTTAGTCAGCTGAAACCTCATTTAGCTTATAGATGATGATTTAGTCAAATGTTAAGATCCAATTTACTATAATCAGCATTTGCTCATGAAGGGAAACAATGCAAGTGGTTCAGAGATTTATTTCCCCCGCTAAGCACAATGGAGTCACTAGAATCATTTCATTATTAACAGAATTTGTCTCTTACCACTCAAAAAATTCTCTGGTCTCTAAAAATTAATGAAACTACAGAGGCAAATCATAGATTACAGCTTGCATAGAAAAACAGAAACTTGAGGCATCACAACAATTTGTGTATTAAAATAGGGAGACAGACATAAATGACTCCTGAGTTCCTTTTCCTTTTTTGGAAGGAGAATGGTAAACAGTTGGATTTCTCTAGGCATTCTATCTACAAAACAAGCAGTACTTAACCTAAATATTGCAAATAATATCTGCATAACAGTAAAAGCAATAGGATATAGTGATGGCTAATTCTTTGGTTTGAAAATATAGTACTGGGGCACCTGGGTGGCTCAATTAAGCGTCTACCTTGGGCTCAGGTCATGATCTCAGGGTCCTGGGATCGAGCCCCACATCACATCGGGGCTCTCTGCTCAGCACGGAGTCTGCTTCCCCCTCTCACTCTCCCTCTGTGCTCTCCCTCTCTCAAATAAATAAATAAAAATCTCTAAAAATATATACTACTGTGGCAAATAAAATAAGAAAAATACATGTTTGAATAAGCAAATAATCAAGAGTAACCAAAATCTCACTAGCTGTAATTTTTTAAATAAATTTAAACCATACTCTTCTAAAAGGAAAAATTGAAATATAGCAAATGCATGTATGTGAAATCCACAGGCATTACATTATAAATATGAATACACGCATAGCAACTTGATGGCTATAGATTTGACAGTCATCTATCTGCTGGCCAACATCAGGCTCACGTTCATCTCTTCCCTAACGTACGAAGGATACTCATTGTATCTGTGGAGTAACTTTTGTTAATGATTCATCTTGCTCTTTCCAGAGGTCAGGCCAAAATGTAAAGGAAGGAGCAAAATAACTAAAGGCACAGGGAGAAAGGCAAGAATGCAAGTATGGATTCCTGGCATCTTTGGTGTTCTACCTGACCAACCAGCTATAAAGATAGGACTTTAAGTTGTCCCTCCTTCAAGCCTCTTAGCGGGGTGACTGATAAATAAATTGTGGTATAGTTCCATAGTGGAAAATAATACAGCAGTTTAAAGAATGGTATGTATGCATGAACATGAGATAATCTCAAAAGCAATGCTGACTGAATAAGGCAAATTGTATGTATGAGAGAATTTAAAGTTTTAAATCATGTAAAATGATACTGTATGTTGTTTATGGATACATACCTATATAGCAAAAGCATAAAGAAATACATGGAAATAATAAACACTGAATTCCAGGTAGTGTTTATATTTAGGGAAGGAGGTAGGCAGGAAGAAAGGACATTATTAGATCAAGGCTGATTACAAAAAGAATATCCAATGTATCTTGCTCATTTCAAATGTGTACGTGCATTATAAAGCTAATGCAACAACGTTTAATATTTGTTAAACTAGAGGTGTTCCAAATAGGACTTTACAGACTTTTCCAATATTTGAGATGCTTCAAAATAAAATCCTATAATTGATTGTATTTAAAAATAGAAGTTTATAGTCAACCTCAGAAGAAAGAGAGTAAGCTCCTTGTTTTAGCAAGCAACCTTAACCAACATCCTAATGCATTCCTGGGTCATATAGTTAAAAGATGTGTCCACTGTTCAACCCTTAGCCTTTTTTTTTCTTTTAACTTTTGTTCCCAAGACAGCTCTGACAGATCCTTCAGAATATGAGTGCAACTGATGAAAAATTCAGATTCACTCTTGGGTTCACAACACTTTCCGGGAAATTCTCTCAAAGGAATTACCTTCATAAATATTAACTTTTCTTTTTGGTAATATCAGTGGGGTCAATTGTTACTTTTGGAAGAGTTTGCTAATTGTGATACTTTCCTGTTCAATTTGAAAAAAAAAAAAACAAACAGAAACCTTGATATTCAGGTTGTCCTATAGATATTAAATGGAAAACCATCCAAAAATTTCCTTAAAAAGAACAGTACTGAGTAAAAATATACCTTAAAATAAATAAGGTCCTACCATTGTCTTAAAAATAATCATGGGGAGCAAAACTCAGAGGCAAGTAATTACAATTAGCCAATGGCTTATCTATGTTTAGAAGGGCAATTTTAAGGTTGTTTTAATTATTAAACAGAATATGCACTATTTCTCAGCCTAATTTAATTGATCTATTCCATTTATTTAGTGGAAATCATAGGTAATAGGGGACAAAATTTTACTTCTTCCTGTGATACCGGTTAAGTGTTTGGGGGTAGGGAAGGACTAGCCCCTGTTATTCCCAAATAATAGATGGGGAAAAGAGCTGAGGAGATTACGGAACTTGGCAAAGCCATACAGTTTAAATCATGAGTTTCCTAACTGCAATGTTCCTTTCATTGATCCTTATAAGGAAAACCGTGACTAGACAAAAACAGTACAGGGTGGTGGCTCAATGGGTTAGAGCCTCTGTCTTCAACTCGGGTTGTGATCCCAGGGTTCTGGGATTGAGCCCCGAATCGGGCTCTCTGCTCAGCAGGGAGCCTGGCCCCCCCCTCTGCCTGCCTCTCTGCCTACTCTATCTCTACCCACTCTGCCTACTCTATGTGATCTCTATCAAATAAATAAATAAAATACTTTTTAAAAACAGTACAGGGAAGGAGGAGGCAAGGGTAAGAATTAAGGGTGGGAGGAGAAGCAGTGACTAAATAAGTGATGGCAGTTTACTTAACATCATATAGCTGTTAAAATAATGCTAATTTGTCTAGGGAAGTCAAGACCAAAACAACGGGTTAATGGTAAAGGTCAATAGACAAAATTATATATGTGTCAATTTCAGCAATATAAAAACAAAAAGGCAAGATAACATGGTGAAATAGAAGTATGTATTATTATGTGCTAGTACCAATATTATGAGTACTTTTTCATGCCTTTTCTCTATTTCCCAAATTTTCCACCATGTGATAATACATTGATAAGTGTAAATATTTCAACAGGCCCTTGAACAAAAGGAGAAACAACTATGAAACCCAGCTACCACTGGGAAAATTCCACTTGTGGAGACAGCAACAAGAACAAATGTACATGAATATTTGAAAACCACCTGTAATCTTCAAAAAAAAATGCTTAAATCCTGCAACGGACAATAATTGGCTTGAAAG